>NC_084614.1:59409889-59709889 GCF_033978795.1 Nerophis ophidion
TTATTTAGCTCATTCACGTAAATTATGTACAAAGCAAATTATAACCTGCTACCAAAGAATGTACAACAATTCTTCTCAACTAAAGAGGAGAAATATAACCTTAGAGGAAAATCTAATTTAAAATATTTCTATTCACGTACAACACTTAGAACCTTTAGCACATCAGTATGTGGAATTAAATTATGGAATGGATTAAGTAAAGAAGTTAAACATTGTACTGATATGATCCATTTTAAGAGGCTGTTCAAATTAATTGTGCTTACAAAGTACAAAGAAGAAGAATTATGAGAAACACTTTCAACCTTATTGAAAATAAGATATTCTTCATCTCAGTATGTTGGTAATGACTGAATTAATTAATTACATGTTACAGAACTGTTGTATTACTCATTCACGGATGTCATTTTACTATTTTGCTGTAAAAAGGGTCAGTAAATGAATGTATATATTTGTGGGCGCTCTGACGTGGGAAAGGGCTAGGATTAAATAAGCTTTGCTTCTTCCTACTCCTTTTCGGACATGATGTGATGTGAGGTGATATTAAATTGTCTGTATTGTATTGTAAATGTGTTCATGTTCGAAATAAACTAAGAAAGAAAGAAATACTAAACGTATAAGTTTTAATGGGATTTAGCGATTAGGAGTGACAGATTGTTTGGTAAACGTATAGTATGTTCTATATGTTATAGTTATTTGAATGACTCTTACCATAATATATTACGTTAACATACCAGACACCTTCTCAGTTGGTTATTTATGCGTCATATAACGTACACTTATTCAGCCTGTTGTTCACTATTCTTTATTTATTTTGAATTGCCTTTTAAATGTCTGTTCTTGGTGTTTGTTTTTTTATCAAATAAATTTCCCACAAAAATGCGACTTATACTCCAGTACGACTTATATATGTTTTTTCCTTCTTTATTATGCATTTTCAGCAGGTGCGACTTATACTCCAAAAAATACGGTATGTGTTGTCTTTTCTAATCATAAAAAAAGCAGACGAGGCGTGTTGGCTGAGTTCTCAAAGTTTACTCCACAGTGTGTTCATTGATAACATCAAGCTTCCGGTGTGTCTACATAAACGGGGCTACTGCGCATGCTCTTCATTACTGTGGTATGCTGGGTAATGGAGTTCTTATGTGACCTGGCTCATAACGTAAGGGCATATTTCGAACAGCATGGCAACCTAAGCTAACTAAATTCTGATTGAATAGAAACTCTAACCTAAAAACAACAGCGCTGGAAGGAGAATAATATAACCTGAAGAGAATATGAATACTTTTAGATATTCAAGGAAAGCAAATTAAAAATTACTTTTATCTTTAATTATTGTCATGATTTCTGGTTATGTTCACCCAGCAGAGAAGGCCTTGCTGGCCCTGACGGCCCACCACTGATGGCACATCCGTACTCAAGTATATCCAAGTTTCATATCTCTAGTATCGCAGCAGCTCATGTATTCCAATCACAGTTTTTGGACAATTCCATCCAGTAGGTTTTTTTCAGATAAGATGGTGACCTCCTCTAATGGCCGACATGCACGGATGGCTGCAAAGTGAGCGGCCTAACAGGAAGACAATACAATGGAGATATCTCCGCTCCCTTTGTTCCATTAAGATGCATTCACGTGTAACTCCTTTACCTGGCATACAACACAGCCTCGTCGTAGACCCTGAACACTTGTCTCTCAGGTATCGACCTTGGCAGATGAATCGGTCCGTCTGGCAGATACCTCCCAGGCTAACGCAGCCCACGTTGCTCCGCCGTCTCTTATTTTCCGCCTTTTTGACCTCTTTTGTTCGGGTGGCGGCGTCGGATCTCCTCCTGTCGTCTGCTTTCGCCGCGTTTCTCATCCCCTTAATGGCGCTGTCAGCGTTTTTGGCTGGGCTATGATTTATTTCACCCTTTCTCCTGTCGGGTTCTAATGCACAACCGAACAGGACATCTGCAGATATAAAAGTTGTGCTTCTATCGGAGGACCTGGAATCTCATTGTGAAATGAACACAAGCTCTCTGATAAGACAAACTAAATGATCGCTTTTAGTGCGGCCTGATGCCAGTGATCAATATCTCCGTCTGAGCTGCAGACTGCTTTACAACGTTATCAAAGGCAGCTGAATGGAACATTTAGAAAATGCCTTTCAATGAAACAATTTCAATGAAAGCACAAGTTCAGATGAAGTCTCCTGCGACTGATGGGTACCCATTTTCTCCAAACTTTCTTTAGCTGCACACTTGTTGTGTCCGCACAGACCGAGTGGGTTTAATTCAGTTATTCATAGCGTCTTCACTCTGACACATACTAATTATCCCGGCTCAGACTTGCATCTTTGCTCTTCATTAACTCCATTAACCTCAGTGCGGCGGAAAATATTTCAATGGCGCCCTGTAAAAAGAACACACACTGGGCGCCGTGATTGAACGAAGCTGCTTATCTCCAGAAGTCTTTTTAATGGCTGCCAGCCATTCGGAGCTCGGCAAACTGTGGAGTGGAGAAGCAGTTTTCAACCTGCATGTGGACCCAAAATGAGAAAGGGCAACATTTTTTTTTTTTGTCAAGAAAGTTAAGTAGGAATGAGGGTGAAGGGTATTTGTAAATTACACTATTGGACAAAATACATCACTTATAGTCAATCTCCCCAGGATTTTGCGAGCTTTTTTTCAGGCCTATAGAGTCATAATTCGTGACAGCTATTTCAAAAAGTTGTGACATGGTTTGCTTTTGTTTTTTTCTACATTTAAAACACTTCCTTGTGGTCTACGTAACATGTAATGGTGGTGTTTTGGTCAGAATTGTGTATGGATTTTATTTTAGGGACCGTCTTCAAGCTGCATTCTGTCTGCCTCTTCAGGATGCGCTGTTTTGTGGGCGGTCTTATTCACGTGCCTCCACTTCGACTGTGTGTTCCTCCCGCCATCTGGTAGTTTTTAGCGCTTCCATAAGGAGTCTACTGACAAATATAAGTTTAAACTAGTGTTGTCACGATACCAATATCTTGATTCCGGTACCAAAAATATTTAGATACTTTTCGATACTTTTCTAAATAAAGGGGACCACAAACAATTGCATTAATGGCTTTATTTTAACTAAAAATCTTACGGTACGATAAACATATGTTTCTTATTGCAAGTTTGTCCATAAATAAAATAGTGAACATACTAGATAACTTGTCTTTTAGTAATAAGTAAGCAAACAAAGGCTCCTAATTTAGCTGCTGACATATGCAGTAACATATTGTGTCATTTATCATTCTATTATTTTGTCAACATTATTGAGGACATGTGGTAGAAAATAAATTATTCATCTACTTGTTCATTTATTGTTAAGATCTGCTTACTTTCTTTTTTAATGTGTTCTATCTGCACATCGGTTAAAATGTAATAATCACTTATCCTTCTGTTGTTTGGATGTTTTACATTAGTTTTGGGTGATACCACAAATTTGGGTATCAATCCGATACGAAGTAGTTACAGGATCATACATTGGTCATAGTAAAAGTCCTCATGTGTCCAGGGACATATTTCCTGAGTTTGTAAACATACGTTTGTAATATACATTTTTAAAAAACCGAAAGAAGATGTTGTGATGCCCAAAAATATTTTGGCATCACTATACCCTCCTGTACTTGGTATCATTACTGTGGATGTTAGGTGCAGATTCACCAATGGCGTTTGTTTACATTTTGACGCCGGTGAGCTACGGTGTGTAGTGAAGCATGTTTAGCTATTCTTCGTCCTGCAGGGATGATACTTGTAAGAAACATATTTTAATTGTCGCCATGGAGACAAGTATTAGTGATTTAGAAGTAGCTAAAACACTGTCGGCAGCGGCTGAACTTTAGCCGCTAGCTAGCTAGCCATGTCTTGAAGCACCTCTTCTGGTGGGTTTAAGTGTTATAACTTTCACCTTTATCATCAGTTTTTAAGCCAAAATGCGTCCGTTCTCCCTTTTCTGTCTACAAAATGTGTCTGTGTGTAAGTAATCCGTGATTGTACACCGCGTAACATGATCCTCTGCTCGTAAACCAGCACTGACACGACGTGATGATGACATCGGCGCGGTTACTTTTCAGAGGCAGTATAGTACCGAATATGATTCATTAGTACTGCGGTACTATACTAATACTGGTATACCGTACAACCTTAGTTTGAACTTCACATTACTTTGTATTATTAATGGCAACTGCGGAGGATGCATGTGCATGTACGAACAAGTCTGCTCCACAACAAAAGGGTAGAGAAAAATTATGAATTTAGTCTCAATCCGAATTCTCACTTTTTTATTATTTTTTTTTAACCCTCCCCCTTAGCTTTAGAATCTAGTGTTGAAAATAATATGAATTTTGACGTCACTCAAGTTTTTCTACCTCATCAACCCTCGCTGTGTTTTAGTTTGATTCTTATTTATTGTTAACTTATATGAATTTATATTCAGCTTAATTCCATACTTTTTGGTAGGAACTTTTTTGTCTGTACTGACTTTATATACAGTATGCTGTGCTGTATGTATATATATATATATATATATATATATATATATATATATATATATATATATATATATATATATATATATATATATATATATATATATGTATAGCTTTGCAATGTATACTTCTGATTACACTAACTGTATCTCCTCTTTTCAAATGTATATTTTGTATTCAACATAGAGTATTAAATCATTTGCAATGTATATACATTACTATTTTTCGATCATATTATTTTGGATCAATTATAACCCAACAGGGGAACAGTGGGATAATTCGATATGTACTTGTACTCTCCATTTACTTTTTGTACACAGTTTTTTGTGCATCACACTGAATTTGTACATGTTCATATGTTTAACAGTACAGTACTTTAAAACTGAACTTGAACCAGAAATAGTATGTCTTTAATACGGTAAAAAAATATATATATCATAAAAATAATGCATGATTGAGCTTTGGGACCCAATTTTTTACATAGTTATGATTATTTTTACTGTTCTGCTTTTGGGGAAGTTACGATATAACCTTAAGAATTATGCCGAAAAGCAAGTGTGACGACTTATGAATGCCGAGACCAGAAAATGTTGTTGTTCGGAAAATGTCAAGGAAATAAGGAATATACAATATTATTACTATCATTATTATGTAATATTATTAGTTGTAGTATTGCTAGAAAAAGGTAGTTTATTATTTTAAACATGTAAAAATATTATATTATCATCATTAATAATATTACCATAATAATATCATATTATAATAATGATAGAAAACGTTTCCTTTACATTGAAGCATTGTTATTTTCAAATTAAAGGGGAACATTATCACCAGACCTATGTAAGCGTCAATATATACCTTGATGGTGCAGAAAAAAGACCAGATATTTTTTTAACCGATTTCCGAACTCTAAATGGGTGAATTTTGGCGAATTAAACGCCTTTTTGTTTATCGCTCTGGAGGCGATGACGTCAGAATGTGACGTCGCCGAGGTAATACAGTCGCCATTTTCATTTTCAACACATTGTAAACATTGGGTCTCAGCTCTGTTATTTTCCGTTTTTTCAACAATTTTTTGGAACCTTGGAGACATCATGCCTCGTCGGTGTGTTGTCGGAGGGTGTAACAACACTAACAGGGAGAGATTCAAGTTGCACCACTGGCCCAAAGATGCGAAAGTCTGCCGCCAGACCCCCATTGAATGTACCAAAGTGTCTCCACATTTTATCGGCGATGACAGACATGGCACAGAGATGTATGGATAACCTGCAGATGCATTTGCAACGATAAAGTCAACGAAATCACAAAAGTGAGTTTTGTTGAAGTTGACTTATGTACTAATCAGACATATTTGGTCGCGGCGTTAGTGCCGGCTAATCGATGCTAACATGCTATGCTAATCGACGCTAACATGCTATTTACCGGCGGTGCTAAAGCAGACATGGCACAGAGAATTATGGATAACCTGTAGATGCATTTGCAACTATATTACGTTTCCTTCCACCCACATTTAATGCGAAAAAAACACTTACCAATCGACAGATTTAAGTTGCTCCAGTGTCACAAGATGCGAAAGTCCTGATCGTTTGGTCTGCACATTTTACCGGCGATGCTAACACAGCTATTCGGCCATGCTATGGCTATGAATAGCGTCAATAGCTATTCGCTCAATAGCTTCAGTTTCTTCTTTAATACTTTCATACTCCAACCATCCGTTTCAATACATGCGTAATCACTTAAAACGCTGAAATCCGAGTCTAAATCCGGGCTAATGTCGCTATATCTTGCTGTGGTATTCGCAATTGTTTGTTTACATTGGTAGCACTGTATGACGTCACAGGGAAATGGATAGTCACATCGCAAATAGCGAAAATCAAGCACTTTAAAGCTTTTTTTAGGGATATTCCGAGACCGGTACAATTTTGAAAAAAAATTCAAAAAATACAACATGCCACTGGGAACTGATTTTTATTGTTTTTAACCCTTTTGAAATAGTGATAATGTTCCCCTTTAAAAAATGTATGAGGTACCTCATCTTATTGCTGTTCAGTTCTAATTGGTCCGCACTTTTAACATACTGTGTGTGGCTTATGCACAATAGTGTCCAGAGTGTATTGTGACTAATTCCATCCCAAACATGTCTCATTTTCATGTCACTCAGCAGACCTTCAGTCAGAGTGGGCGTGTGCCTTGAGCTTCGCAGTTAGACGCAATGATTTAATGATGCATTAAGCATTCAATCATGCCTTAAATGTCTTCCCCAGCGGCGTTGTTGGCGCGCAGTCATTCTAGCAAAAAGACCCAAACTCCCCCGAGGTTTGTGTTTACATGAGTCCTAATGGAGCTTAGTTCATGGCGACCTGTGGGGGAAACGGACATTTGTGCACTTTTTGTGATCTTATTCGTGTCCGCCACTAAGGAGTGCAATGCACACACTTGATACAGCCTTATAAACACTGCAGGCATCAATGCATTGCATGTGCTGTGAAGCATAAGTTGTAAGCGCTTACGTACTTACAACTTATTAGTAGAATAGTCGCATACGAGAGATAACCCCTAAGCAGCATTGCCAGGAGTGAAACAATCTACAGCAGAGGGATGGAAAACAGAATTATTCCAGTCAAATGGATAAATATCACACAGAGTAGTTGTTTACTGATGCAGCAAGGCTGAGATTTCAACTGTCAGCCATTACAAGTGAGATAAAAAAAAGGATTTATACGGTACATACCCGTCCTATTGAGAAGTTGCAGGGTTTCCAAACACAAAGCAGGAACTGTTAACTGTAGGAGGCTGCAGACCTGGACCACAAGACATTCCCCCTCTGTCAATATTGATTCTGGCCTGTGGAAAAGGCGCCCATTTAGTTGCTAGAAAAAGGCTGTTTATTGGCTTCTTGTTGCTATACTGAAATTTACACACAGCTCACACTAAAGGTATAACCAGAATATGGACTGCCATTTAAAACAATTTTTGTCTTTGCAATACAGCTGGAAATGTTATCTTACTTTAGCGACGTGAGACGTTGTTGATGTAAAATCTAGCATTTTATAGTATTTTCATTATACACCATATTATAACACGGTACCTTATTATCACGCTAATGACAGTGCCAGAAAATTGCAAGTGCAAGCCCTTTGATATAGAAGATGAGAAATACATTGTAATTCAAGAAAGAACGGACAGCAAAATACGACGGTAGCGTCCGCTTGCTTATCTTCTCCGCTTACCACTGTTTGCCAACAAGTCTTTGGTAAAAGTGATTAATCATTTCTATGTATTGTGCACTGTCTTTTGCATTTGCAACTATTTATATTCTATATAAAATGGGTTTTGTATTAGTATGTTTAGGTGTCTGCTATAATGGGGTCCCTTCTGATAAAATACTGATACCAGTACCCTGAGTAGTGACTGATACCAATATTGAACTGCTATGATATGAGCACAAATCATACCTACCTTTATCATTTTGTAGTGTGGAACGTTGGAAAATGTTTGATTAGGTGAAATCACTCAGAGAACACTGGTCGGTATTGAAACACAAACCTATTCGTTATTAACCATCTGGACTGGACTTTTGCTGTCCTTAAGTTTAAGTGGAGTGTTTTTAGTGTGTGTGGTACTTTAACTTTTTAAGTTATTAGGTTTTTTTTCGTGGCAATTTCTGATGGTCAAAATAATTCCTTAAATTAAGCTCATGATCCAGTAAGTTTAGTTATGCGGACACGTTTGTTACTGGGTAATTTCTAATAAGTTTTTGCCTTGGAGACTTTGTGTCTGTAAATAATGTGCAATGCCAATAGTGTTACTTGTTTTATTGACATATGTCATGTTTTAGACTGCAATATTTTTCAATCAAGGACACTTACTACGTTTGTCTAGCTCGTATGCTATTGTGTGCTTGGAAGTTGTGTAGCTGCTATCTTATTTCAAATACAGCATGTAAAGCATTTGTTTATGTAAGTTTTTGACATACAGTTATCAGAAATACAAAATAAATATATTTAAAACAAATAATCATGTCACCCCGAAAATGACAAGCGGTAGAAAATAAATGGATGGAATAATAATTACAGGCAAATATTGACATAAAGCCACAGACAACTGCACTTCTGAATGGCCCCAACATGGTGCAGCAATACACAAAAGCAATCTAAAGGCTCATTAATTATCTTCATTTCAATTACGTTTCAATCTGGGTTAAATTTCGGATCAGTCTCTTTTACATATTTTAGGAAAATACATCATACTTCTTGACATTTTACCAAACAATCATTCAATGTCAGCCTAATTTTTCTCCAATTTAAAGACATAAAGAATACCACTAATTCAACGGGTGTGGCAGAGAGGCGCTGCAGCCTTCCAATTTACCACAAAGAGTCTTCTAGCAAACAAAGTAGTGAATGCTACAACATTTTTGGGGATTTGCTGAGAGAACATGACAGAGGGGCTACACCAAAAAGTCCACATAGAGGATTTGGTCCAATATTTTTGCCAATTACCAAAGACAAAGTATACATTTCAGACCAACAAGTGCACAGGTATGTGCACAGCCAAACCATATGTATTGATTTAGCTGGAGACAGGTGACACGATCACATAATACACATATATATATATATATATATATATATATATATATATATATATATATATATATATATATATATATATATATATATATATATATATATATATATATATATATATATATATATATATATATATATATATATATATATAAATGTAGAGGGACGGCGTGGCGCAGTGGGAGAGTGGCCGTGCGCAACCCGAGGGTCACTGGTTCAAATCCCACCTAGAACCAACCTCGTCACGTCCGTTGTGTCCTGAGCAAGGCACTTCACCCTTGCTCCTGATGGGTGCTGGTTGTGCCTTGCATGGCAGCTCCCTCCATCAGTGTGTGAATGTGTGTGTGGAAGTAGTGTCAAAGCGCTTTGAGTACCTTGAAGGTAGAAAAGCGCTATACAAGTACAACCCATTTATCATTTATATATATATATATATATATATATATATATATACGTTTGTATATATACAGCCGTGATCAAAAATTTACATACACTTGTAAAGAACATAATGTCATGGCTGTGTCCAATAATTTCTAGAACTCTTATTTTTTTGTTATAGAGTGATTGGAGCACATACTTGTTGGTCACAAAAAACATTCATGAAGTTTGGTTCTTTTATGAATTTATTATGGGTCTACTGAAAATATGACCAAATCTGCTGGGTCAAAAGTATACACAAAACAATGTTAATATTTGGTTGCATGTCCCTTGGCAAGTTTCACTGCATTAAGGCACTTTTGGTAGCCATCCACAAGCTTCTGGCAAGAAGTTTTTGACCACTCCTCTTGACAAAATTGATGCAGTTCAGCTAAATTTGTCGGCTTTTTGACATGGACTTGTTTCTTCTGCATTTTCCACACGTTTAAGTCAGGATGGCCATTCTAAAACCTTAATTCTAGCCTGATTGTATGTTTTTGATCACAACTGTATATGTTCTTCGCGCACTATATGACTGACCCTGCGGCGCCTTGATGTCACGTTATCGATGGTAAAATGCATTTTTAGTCAATATGATTTGCCTGAGCGGCTGGGATACCCTTAGAGCAGGGGCGCTCACACTTTTTCTGCAGGTGAGCTACTTTAAATTGACCAAGTCGAGGAAATCTACCTCATTCCTATTTATAATTTATATTTATTTATTCATGAAAGAGACATTTTTGTTAACAAGTTAATGGTGTTTAATGATAATACAAGCATGTTTAACACACATAGATTCCTTTCTTTCATGAAGACAAGAATATAAGTTGGTGTATTTGATTCTGATGACTTGCATTGATTGGAATTAGACAGTGGTGCTGATAACGTCCGCATTTTCAAATGGAGGAAAAAAAAAAGTCCTCCTTTCTGTCCAATACCACATGAAAGTGGTTGGTTTTGGCATCTCATTTGTCCAACTTGCATACTCGTTTTTAAACACTTTGTTATGAGAGTAGCATATGTGTGTGGCCCTTTAATGTCTGGCAGCAGGTGAGTGACGTCAGTGACTGTGCGTGTGGGCAAGCAAGTGAGAAAGCGGTCGCTGAGGGCGGGGGAGAAATACATTGGCATCAAACTCCGTAGCTTGCTAGCTTGTGCACGCTAGCTTTCTGAGACTCTTATTTTGTTAGCACAGGCAGGATGAAACAGGTCTTTTATGGTGAAGACAGGAACTGTGCTGTCGGTCTTAAGAGTTTTGACAGTAGGTACGGAGTCTCTAGAAATAAAATGTGTTTCTCTGCGTCCGCTCTGTTAGTGATTTTTTTCTTAAATATGAGCTCGCAGCAGCCAGCGTCATCTCACAAGATCCTCGGGTGCCGAGAATGTCAAACAACTGACGAAAGTGAAGTCTTGGTATGATTGATGATTGCTCATTTTTATGTCTATTTTTTAATGCCTGGCTTGAGATCGACTGACACACCCTCCGAGATCGACCAGTCGATCGCGATCGACTTAATGGGCACCCCTGCCTAGGCAGGGGTGCAAGCGGTTGAAAATGGATTAGAAAGCACACATTTTTACAAAATAAATTAAAAAAAATAACTTGGGACTTTGGGGATTTTGGGGACCCCTGTCTTATATCATGCACTTTACTTTTTTAGCATCATTAAATAATGTAGACAATTACCAATTGAAGACATGAACAACATGTTTTGAATTTTTTAGCAGTTACCCATATGGAGATAATAATCAGGTACTTCATCATTGTCAGGCATATAGAGAAGCTTTGAAGCATGTCGTGCACTGTCTTGACTAATCATCAAAACACATCTTCACAAAGTCTGCTTTACATAGATGGACAAACATATACAATGTTTAAATTTTAATATCTTGGTTTTGTCAACTTTATACTTGGAGTTTTGTCTCCAAATAATGTTAGATGATGCATGAGGACACGTTGTTGGAATAAAAGGTCATCAGCCGCATACACCAGATGGCTTTAAATTAGAAAACAGGACAGGGAGTCCGGGAGCACACTGATAAATGATGCAGGTAGAAAAGGTTAGAGGCTCTTAAATGTGAGGGGATGAGGAAGCGTAAACACCCTGCAAGACAGACTTGATGGAAAAGTAAAACAAAAAAAAAATGTTCAGACAAACTGTAGAGATGACTCTCCCAATGGTTTGTTTGCAATACACCTTTTTGATTCGCGTTTGCTGAAAGTCGGACATTTCGCAAGCGCCTGAGTGGATGGGACTGACATTTCAGTTGGTTGTAGCATTTCAAGAGAAAACAGAGCGAGGATGCTACAAGTGTTTCCTAGCAACAGTTCCCTGCGGTAGCCCTCCCCCTCTCCTCCACGCATACCTTTAACAAGATACAGCAATGCACCACTCACTTCAAACCTGAAGTACATTGTCATTCTCATCGTGGCGCGGGACACAAATGTAAAAAATTAAACCTTTTTAAAATCGTTTCATTAAAAAAAAAAGTGTTTTTTTGGCCCCCGCTCTGATGGTTTGTGAACATATTTTGTGGGATTTAGGGAGCGGTGCTCAACAAGCTGGAGCAGACAGCCTGTCCGCCATAGGGCAGTTGAGGAGGGGGAGTTAATGCAATGATGATGGCAGCAGAGAGAGGGCAGTAAAGTCTGCCAAATGTGTGCAAGCAGGTGGTCACACATCTTTTAACCTGCAGGGAACTAAATTGGCCCTAGTGTGTGAATGTGAGTGTGAATGTTGTCTGTTTATCTGTGTTGGCCCTGTGATGAGGTGGCGACTTGTCCAGGGTGTACCCTGCCTTCCGCCCGATTGTAGCTGAGATAGGCGCCAGCACCCTCCGCGACCCCAAAAAAAGGGAATAAGCGGTAGAAAATGGATGGATGGATGGGAACAAAAACAACATTTACTCTGTTTAAAATATACAAATGTCAACCCGTGTCCTTCATCCCTCTTGGGTGTTCTCCTCAGATAAAAAGCAGAAGAATAACGAGGTGACTGGAATTTTAAAAGTGTGTCACCTTCATGTGTGGGCTATCAGTCTTTTTTTTTTTTTTTACATTTTATTTCATAGCATCATATGTCATCCTACACATGGCTGCGTTCAGCACAGCTCAGGGGCCATACCATTTGTGGTAGTATTCCTAAAACCGCAGCTGTTTGCCGTGGCAAAACGTGGACCTACACCATCATTACTACTCGGGAATCGCACATATCAAGATGTCGCCTCAACAACCTTTTAAAGCTCACGTTTTGTAGTGTTCGGACGATGACATTGGCGAAATGTTCACGCCGACCCGAAAAGGCTGTAAGCTGCATGCCAGCCCAGTAGTTCAGTAGAAACATTAAAAAAACATTTAAGTCTCATCTTAAAACTCATTTGTATACTCTAGCCTTCAAATAGACTCCCTTTTTGGACCAGTTGATCTGCCGTTTCTTTTCTTTTTCTCCTATGTCCCACTCTCCCTTGTGGAGGGGATCCGGTCTGATGTCCATGGATGAAGTTCTGGCTGTCAAGAGTCGGGACCCAGGATGGACCACTCGTCTGGAGTCAGGACCCAGGATGGACCGCTCGCCTGTGTATCGGCTGGGGACATCTCTGCGCTGCTGATCCGCCTCCGCTTGGGATGGTTTCTTGCTGGCTCCGCTGTGGATGGGACTCTCGCTGCTGTGTTGGATCCGCTTTGGACTGGACTCTCGCGGCTGTGTTGGATCCACTATGGACTGAACTTTTCACAGTATCATGTTAGACACGCTCGACATCCATTGCTTTCGATCCCCTCGAAGGGGGTGGGGGGGTTGCCCACATATGTGGTCCTCTCCAAGGTTCTCATAGTCCTCATTGTCACCGACGTCCCACTGGGTCATCATTGTCACCGACGTCCCACTGGGTGTGAGTTTTCCTTGCCCTTATGTGGGCCTACCGAGGATGTCGTAGTGGTTTGTGTTGTGGTTTGTGCAGTCATTTGAGACACAAGTGATTTAGGGCTATATAAATGAACATTGATTGATTGATTGATTGATTGATAGTTGGCGACGTCACGCGAATGTGAAACAAAATGTGTACCGTATTTTTCGGACTATAAGTCGCAGTTTTTTTCATGGTTTGGCCAGGGGTGCGACTTATACTCAGGAGCGACTTATGTGTGAAACTATTAACACACTACCGTAAAATATCAAACAATATTATTTAGCTCATTCACATAAGAGACTAGACGTATAAGATCTCATGGGATTTAGTGATTAGGAGTGACAGACTGTTTGGTAAACGTATAGCATGTTCTATATGTTATAGTTATTTGAGGGTTTCACGGTGGAAGAGGGGTTAGTGCTTCTGCCTCACAATACGAAGGTCCTGAGTAGTCAGGGTTCAATCCCGGGCTGGGGATCTTTCTGTGTGGAGTTTGCATGTTCTCCCCGTGAAAGCGTGGGTTCCCACCGGGTACTCCGGCTTCCTCCCACTTCCAAAGACATGCACCTGGGGATAGGTTGATTGGCAACACTAAATCGGCCCCTAGTGTGTGAATGTGAGTGTGAATGTTGTCTGTCTATCTGTGTTGGCCCTGCGATGAGCTAGCGACTTGTCTAGGGTGTACCCCGCCTTCCGCCCGATTGTAGCTGAGATAGGCACCAGCGACCCCAAAGGGAATAAGCGGTAGAAAATGGGTGAAGATGGATGGATTGTTATTTGAATGACTATTACCATAATATGTTACGTTAACATACCAGGCACCTTCTCAGTTGGTTATTTATGCGTCATATAACATGCACTTATTCATTCTGTTGGTCACTATTATTTTTTGGTGCTGGGTTTTATCAAATACATTTCCCCTATTTCGGCAGGTGCGACTTATACTCCGGAGCGACTTATACTCCGAAAAATAAGGCACTTACTACTTTTTTATCCGACATGTTTTTCGGTGCGTTTGTTGGACCAAGATCTTACATATCCCACTGACTACCAGGGTCATCTGCGGGAGACTCTTGTGTATTTTTCAAAGAAAATAATTAAACAAAAAATAAAATGTCTATTGCAGTGGGCACTTTGTTTGAGAAACGCGCAAATGCAACAGTAGTAAAGCAGTCTGCATTGATTTTTTTGGTTGTGAAGTACTTACGCATGCCGATTGTAGCTGAGATAGGCGCCAGCGCCCCCCGCGACCCCAAAAGGCAATAAGCGGTAGAAAATGGATGGATGGATACTTACGCATGCCTTCACTAAACGTGCTTATTCTTACTTTTTACTGACTCTGCAATTTTAATATTTATATTTTAAAGGACCCATCCGGTCACACTAATTAACATTTTCCTAACAGTGTTGATAAAGGCATGTAAAACTATTATTTTTTATCACTTAATTGCATGTTAATATTCATTTTAGTGATGATTTACTGTAGCAGATTGCGACATCAAATTAAACATCAAATTTGTGATAATTGTCCTCGAAATACCATCATTTGAAAATGACTGCAGTTTCTATGTAGCATCAAATATGGTGTCCCACAAGAGTCTGTATTCAGCCCCCTTGCATTCGTATGTCAGTCCCTCCAGGATTTTGCAATGGCACCGATTCACACTACCGTATTTTTCGGATTATAAATCGCTCCGGAGTATACATCGCACCGGCCGAAAATGCATAACAAAGAAGGAAAAAAACATATACATGTATGTCGCACTGGAGAATAAGTCACATTTTTGGGGGAAATCTATTTGATTAAATCCAAAACCAAGAATAGACATTTGAAAGGCAATTTAAAATAAATAAAGAATAGTGAACAACAGGCTGAATAAGTGTACGTTATATGACGCATAAATAACCAACTGAGAAGGTGCCTGGTATGTCAACGTAACATATTATGGTAAGAGTCATTCAAATAACTATAACATATAGAACATGCTATACGTTTACCAAACAATCTGTCACTCCTTATCGATAAATCTGATGAAATCTTCTTCCTCGATGTCGCTTCTAAAAAACTCTGCCAACTCCAAAGGTATGCGCCGCTTCCTCTTGTCGTTTTCTGCTGCATATTTCACTACGTCCAGCTTGTTATCTGCAGTACATGATTTCCTTTTCGGTCCAATTTTTGTTCAGCCCTTCTCAGTTTTTAGAAGTTACCGCCAACGATGAAATGATCCATTCTAATAGCTACGGCAGTAGCATATAGCATATAGCAGTTAGCATTCCATGACTCACAATGCACTTCTGCCATGAGCCTCCCCCGCCGAAATCTTATTGGTTGACGGGTATGTGACGATTGCTGACGTGTGTGTGACGATTGCTGGCCTTTTTTTTCGTCTCTTCCGCGAATGAGATAAATAATCCATCCATCCATTTTCTACCGCTTATTAAATTGGCCCTAGTGTGTGAGATAAATAATATTATTTGATATTTTACGGTAATGTGTTAATAATTTCACACATAAGTCGCTCCGGAGTATGAAAAACTATGAAAAAAAACGCGACTTATAGTCCGAAAAATACAGTGAATCAACGAATCCTTGCAAATTGTGTGCAGCAATTTTGTCCAAACCTCCACTATTTGGACAATCATCGTCAAAATGTCCCTGTAGCACTGAAATGCAATGCAAATGTCTAACCCAGGGGTGTCAAACTAATATAAGGTCAGGGGCCGCATGGAGGAAAATCTATTCCCAAGTGGGCCGAAATGGTAAAGTCAAAAATAAAGGCAATTCAGGTTGTTTTCTTTGTTTTACTTTGGCCAAAAATATAACAAGCACATTCTGAAAATGTACAAATCACAAATAATCCTCTTGCAAAACACTTAAAATATGTTGAAAATTCTGAGGAAATTGGCGCAGCTTCAAAAACACAATGAGCTTAGACTTTGTTTCAGTGTATCTACAAAGCCAGAATTCAACTTTAAGTCGCAGTCTCTCTGGCTCTCTGGGATTGAACAAAAAACACACCAGGTAAACTCTTCTAGATATTAAATACCTCCTTTGTCAAATGACCATGTGTTCGAAGCGTAAGACATAAAACGGCAGGTTTTAAGTTTCATGTGGGTTGAGGAGGAGGAGCCACAGTCACCCTTTACTGCGTACCTCTTGCTTGGCCCCGGTATAAACCGTTTGCTTGCCTAACACAATTCCTACTGTGACATCCAGTGGACACATTTAAAAAAGCAGTTTTTTTTTGTTAAACAAAAACAAAAAAATAGCTAATTTTTATACCTGGCAAACTCATTACGCGGGCCGGATAAAACCTGTACGTACGTGGGCTGTACGATTAATACCCCTGGTCCAACCAATCAAATATCTTCACTTGTTTACAATGACAGAGGTTCATGTGTTCACTTGTTTACTACCCATCATCATTCGTTCCTTTTTTTGGAAATATGTAATTTTCCACCGTTTGTTGGTGTGTAGTTTTGCCTTGACTTTTCTATTGTTTATCTTATTCCCTGTCACACTCTAACAAGTACAAGCAATGTACAGCCACATTTAAAAATAGATTGTTTTTTTTCGTACAGTCCATTCCAAACACTATGCTTCCACGTCTTATCGAGGGCTACTGAGGTCCCAAAACAAAACTATGGAAATAAAGGAAAAAAATGTTTTGACAGCGGTGGCACATAAAGACATGGTAGTAAACGGGATGGGTCAAGATGATGAATGCAGCAGCTGACGGTGTGTGGATCAAAGGCTGATTGATCGGGCACCGCAGACGAGCGCGAGAATATCAAACCTGGCTGGGAGGGCGGGAAAAATCATGGAGCGGCAGCTTTAATAGAGACAATAGCGCAGGAAGGAGAAAAACGTTTGAAGTAGGGCTGGGCGATATTGGCTTTTATCAATATCGCGATATTTTTATGCCATATTGCGATATACAATATATATTACGATATTTTGCCTTGGCCTTGAATGAACACTTGATGCTTATAATCACAGCAGTATGATGATTCTATGTGTCTACATTAAAACATTCTTCTTCATACTGCATTAATATATGCTCATTTTAAACTTTCATGCAGAGAGGGAAATCACAACTAAGTCAATTGACCAAAACTGTATTTATTGAATACTCTTCCTTCTCTCACGGGTGACTTTTTAAATGAAAGAACAAATTAATAGTGCTGCTACCCATGGCCGGCTCTACGCAGGGGCAAGAGGGGGCAGAGCCCCCTTAAATAAATGTCTTGCCCCCTCAAATCAAAATTTGAGAAAGCAAATTTTAATAGACTCACAAAATTACTACATTACAAGTTGACAAAATTATCTGCACTAGCGGAAAAATTCGCAGAAAAAGGGACACACACGATATAGTAGTGTCGGCTTCCCTCCCATCCCTCCCTCCGCTGTGCGTGTATTCATCATTCCACAGACTGCGCAGCAGACACACACCCGCACACACCCCTCAGCCCTCAGTAAACATCCAATCACTGTTGCAGTATGAAAGTAAAAGAAAAGGAAAAGTTGTCTACATTTATCGTATACTTTCTGGAAACAAAACCAGATGCTTTAGCTGTAGCCATTTTTCTGGTGACAAAACAAGATTATTTTAGCCAAAGTCACACCGATTAACAAGCCAAGTCTACTATGCTATTTTTCTGTGAAATAAACTTGAATGATTTAAAAATTTGGCTCACAACTTGATGATATGGAAAAATGTTTTTCTTCCTGAAGATAAAGCATTTGAGAAGCACTCAACTCACACATGCTTACTCCAAATCATCATTGATGCAGAACCAGCTGACAATAACCAACATTATGTTTCATGTTCATTGGAAATTTCCCCGACAGCTCGTACAGCAAATGAATATGTTTGTCTTGATACAAGGAATAACGTTAGCTAACTTAGCATCAACTTAAGACAATGATGTTGCCTAGCTAGCTAGGATTTCATTTACATCTCTCATTCCTGCTGCTTCTTGCTGCGGGCGAATAACTTTCTTAAATCCATCTAAGAGTTACAGTTTGAGTCAAATCAAAATCAAAATATTGTAATTAACAAATTGTTGTTGGCTAACGTTACCTACCTCAGGAGTGATTTTCACCCCCCCTCTCTCTCTCTCTCTCAACCGAAGTCTCGATTCACACGTGAATAAATTACCATATTAATTAGCCATGTGCTCATTGTTTCGTGGAGTGAATACAGTAGCAATCAATGACCATACTGAGTAGTATGTGCGCTGTTGTCTATGTAATGTAGACTTAAAAGTCTGAAGCGTTGTTTTTTATTGGTGAATTTTTTACTGGGGCACTGCAGATCAACAGGGGGGCACGTGCCCCAGTGAAATCTGTCTGGCGACGCCCCTGGCCCACGTCCACTGCATGTGACAAACTGAAGACAAGTGACCTCTGTCTGACAGACCCCTACGTAAAGCCCCGCCCCAGGCTGTAGTCCTGTACTGTTGTTGTTTTTCTTCATGTAATCACAGCAAGTTTTTTCTGTTGTTGTTCAAGCTTACTTATTTTCTGCTCCAGCTTCCAGCAGCTCACAAAGAGAAAGTTAATGCTCTGTAATGCATCCATTTTTCAGAGCATTTAAAAAGTCTAGTCCTGCTCCTGCATGTAGTAGTAGCAATGACACTACTGCTAGTACATCAGGGACAGCAGCTAGCAATACTGCACCTTTAGCACCAGCAAGCACTGTTTCTCCTGCACCAGCTCCCTCCGTCCCCCCAACAAGCGCTCCCCCAAAGCAGCCTGCTCAGCTACCCAGGGACTTAAATGGCAACGCACCATCTCAGCCAATACTGGGTGGCTACCCAAAGCGTGCATTTGGTACAACATTAAGATCATTCAATCCTGCCTGGTACCGCACACGACCATGGCTAGAGTATTCTGTGGTGCGAGACGCCTGCTTCTGTTTCCCCTGTCGGAAATATGGCAGCGCTGTTACTGTTTCCCCCCCTGAGGGATTGCCACCTTATTGTGGTCAGGGGGTTTGCGTGCCTCAGTGACCGTAAGAGCTATACCAGCAGGAGCTTGGTCTTCAGGTGGGACACCCAAGTTGGACAGGTCTGAAGGTAGAGGCCTGACAAAGTGCAATCCACTACTCCAGGTTGGAGTTGGACACATAGCTAAAGACCCATTTCAATGAAGAAAGCATCGTTACTATAAGCACAGGAAAAAAAGTGCTGGAGCATGATGTGTACACATGATGCCCACTTCACATTTCTGACTGCCCCCTCATATAAGCATGCCTAGAACCGCCCCTGCTGCTACCTTTTTGTAGTAACTATTCTGCTGCATACTTTGCATATTGCTGTTGTCTGCTGAATATCTTTCCACTTGAAGCCAAACCACCAGATGATGGATCCCCTGCTCTTTATTTTGGGCATTTATTGTTCTTCCTCCATTTGTGATGAGTTTCGCACCTTCTCTCTCTTCTGATGTCACAAGCTCCGCTTGTACGACCTCTCAGCTAACGTTAGCCATGCTGCTACCTCTCTGCTTGGCGAGAGCATATGACGCTACACGCGTGACAGTATGTGACGTATGTAAGAAAGCAGGCTTGTTTTCCGTCTCTGAGAGAAGGAGAGGCGAGGAGGAGTGAGAAATGCCTGTATTTTAATGCCCTCAGCTAACGTTAGTCATGCTGCTACCTCTCTGCTTGGCGAGAGCATATGACGCTACACGCGTGACATTATGTGACGTATGTAAGAAAGCAGGCTTGTTTTCCGTCTCTGAGAGAAGGAGAGACGAGGAGGAGTGAGAAACGCCTGTTGTGTAATGCCCACAGCGAAAAGCAATTGCGTGAGAACATATAATCGAATATTACGATATAGTCATTTTCTATATCGCACAGAGAAAAACCTGCGATATATCGTTCATATCGATATGTCACCCAGCCCTAGTTTGAAGCATACACAGTGTTTGGACCTCACCTTTTGAGTAAAGAATATTCTTCATATAAATATAATAATATCCTGTATATATATATATCCATCCATCCATTTTCTACCGCTTATCCCTTTTGGGGTCGTGAGGGGTCGCTGGAGTCTATCTCAGCTGCATTCGGGCGGAAGGCGGTGTACACCCTGGACAAGTTGCCACCTCATCACAGGGCCAACACAGATATATACACACGTATATATATATATATATATATATATATATATATATACCCACTGTACAAACACTCATATACACATACTGTACATATACAAGTATATATACATACATACACTCATTCATATAATTACGTTTAATCAAAAATAAATTAATGGTGTTGCCCTAGTGCAGTGGTTCTTAACCTTGTTGGAGGTACCGAACCCCGCCAGTTTCATATGCGCATCCACCGAACCCTTCTTTTGTGAAAAATATTATTATTATTATTATTGTTTTTTTTATTTTTATTTAAGACAAAGTTATATGTTTTTTTACTGGTGCAAAAAATTAACCGTGCATGAGCATCACTTTTATTCAATGATCAAAACCAACACAGTGCATGAACTCACAACAAATTACACCCCTGCAAATCAGGTGGGAGAAGTTTTTATTTTCACGATGAGTTGGGTGTGTTTTGACCTCCGCGGCAGAGGCTCCGCCGAACCCCTGAGGCCGACTCACCGAACCCCTAGGGTTCGATCAAACCCAGGTTAAGAACCACTGCCCTAGGGGAAACTGGATAACACATGACACACTGACAAAGCTTAACCTATATTTACAATAACAATCTACAAGGTTAATATAGTTGGCTTCTTTTTCTTCCCCTCTATTTATTTGGGTTCTTTTATATTTCAAGTTATCATTACATATATGTATTGTTGCATTTGAATTAATTGTATTGTTGATAGTAGAAGTAATTATTGTTTTAATTCATCATCAATGGTGCTATTTCTATTGGTATTTGTATTGCTCCATTTGTGGTGTAGTAATACTCATTGTCAATTCTGTATTATTATTTATTTCACTAACTGCTTCTTTGCTATCACTTTTACCATCATATTCGTACATATCCTATTTACTGATTTTGTTCTGTTGTTGTTGTTGTTATTGTTGTGTTTGCTGTTGTTATTGTTTCTCTGTCGTATCCCCCTCTTGTCTCTGCAATTTCCCCCTCTTTTACTCTCTTTTCATCTCCTCCTGCTCTGGCCCGGCTGCACCAAATAATACTACAAATACATTTAATAAAGTCAAACACAAATAAGGCAACAAGAGAAGTATGCCACACTTTTTTTTTGTAACAACAATATGATTTGCCTGGGTAACTGGACACGACATAACAAACAATAAAAATAGAAATAATTTTCTGCCAAGGCTTTATAATAAATGCCATTACTCAGCTGTGACACTGCACAGGACAAGAGGTAGAACACACATCCACACATTCAAAACCACTCTTTATTTAATATAATTTTGGCCAAGTGCTGCCCAATTACAACCTTCTGTAATTACATGCTTCTTTTCATAATGCGGTGGAGAAAAGCATCCTTCAGTGTTGCTTTCGTGTTTAATTAAGTCTTTCATACTACCTGCAAAACACGATCAAGAGGTGCAAGCGATAATACTACCCCTTTCATACCGAACAGCTGGATAATACAACTAATCACAACGAATAATTATTGTTTGGCTAATACTAATTGAAGTCCTGTTGGGATGAACAGAAATAAATGACTCAAGCAAGGATACAGATTTAATAAGTGAGTTTGTGCTTTTTCTTTTGCGGGACAACAGAACAAAGACAAATAGTAATCATAAATAACACTAATATTCCACACAAAGTAAAAGCCTATAATTGTAAACCATTCAAAGATCCCCTTGTGGTCTGGGGGCGTAGCCTGCGGGCCTGCAGCAAAGCGGCGTGTGCCAGGACCAGCTTCAAAATCAGTGACAGGTGCGTATAAGGCTCACCTGGGCCTGGTTATCTAATCACCTGTCGCTCTGTTAAAAGGCAGCAGCCAGTAAGAGAGAGTTGGAGCTGGAGTAAGAGCAAGAGCGAGCCTGAGACGGTAAACAAAAGACAACTGCTGGAAAGCAAGACACAGACTTTGCTGTACAATAAAACTGTATTGTGAACCTGAACTGGGCTGTCATGTCAGTGCTTGGTGGTCCGAAAAACCCCCTGGAGGGCAATTTCCACACCCCAATTATCCAAAATTTGAATTGATGTTTTACCAAAACATCAATACACATCTTAAAATTGTGTAGCGCTAGTCAGCCACAGTCGCTTGATGTATGTTTGATCATTTAGTTTTTTCAAGCAAATAGGCTAACCCAGCATGATACTGCTGTTAAAAAAAACAATGTTAAGTTAAAGTTCCAATGATTGTCACGTACACACTAGGTGTGGTGCAATTTGTCCTTTATGTTCATCCCCTGGGAGGTGAGGGGAGCATTGAGCAGCAGCGGTGGCCGCGCTCAGGAGTTATTTGGTGATTTAAGCCCCAATTCCAACCTTTGATGCTGAGTGCCGAGCAGGGAGGCAATGGGTCCCATTTTTTATAGTCTTTGGTATGACTCGGCCAGGGTTTTGAACTCTTCACCTCCCAGTCTAAGGGTGGACACTCTAACCACAAGGCCACTACGCTTAGCACCAGGGCTGTGAATCGAGTCGATTCGATTCGATTCTCGATTAAAAAACATTCTCAATTCAAAATCATTAATCCATCCATCCATCTTTCAACCGCTTGTACCCTTCTTTAATAGCATTGGGATACAGTTCTATGATTAACTACATGCCTCCATAAACAAATCAACAGCTCTAATACATTTTTATAATACTTAAGAGAAAACTGACTTTGTTTAAAAAAAACCAAAACCAAACATTTAATAAAGTCAATTAAAATAAAGAAGTATCCAACACTTCTCTCCTCTAAAATAAATCTGTACAGCAAATATGGGCATTGACATCAACAATATGATTTGCCTGAGTGACTGGACAGGACAGATAAAAAAACCAAAAAACAAATAGAAATAAACATGTTTGAAATTGTGATTTTCTTTGTAAAATAGTTTTTGGAGTTTTGTTAATCGATGAAAAAGCGTTACAAAAAACAATCGCGAGTAATTCAAAATACATTTTTTAATTCAATTTTTTTAGTTAGCACTGCAGCTAACATTGCTATGCAAGTGTTGCTAATGTTTGTCTCTTCCACACTCCTTGATGTGACATTGTTATGTCATACAGCAGGGAAGGGATTCATACGGCCCCATTTCTGGATGGATTTCGCATGAGGGGAAGAGGAAGGTTACTCATTTTGCAATACAGTCTGATGAAAATGATGGAAAGCGCCATCCCAGGCCACCTGCTCAGTGGCCTTGTGGTTAGAATGTCCGCTCTGAGATTGGTCGGTTGTGAGTCATACCATAGACTAATAAAATGGGACCCATTACCTCCCTGCTTGGCACTCAGCATCAAGGGTTGGAATTGGGGGTTGAATCACCAAAAATGATTCCCGGGCGTGGCCACCGCTGCTGCTCACTGCTCCCCTCACCTCCCAGGGGGTGAACAAGGGGATGGGTCAATGCAGAGGACACATTTCACCACACCTAGTGGGTGTGTGACAATCATTGGTACTTTAACTGACTTTATCAACATAACAACTGAGGCTGTGGTTAAAGTTGGATTTGGCAAAAAACACATTTCAAGATAGTCAAGACTCTGCTGCCATCTGGCGGCTAAAGCGGATGGTGCAACCTACGAATTTGTCACTTTTCAAGTGTCGGGTAAACCGCGACGAATGGGCCGTATGAATCCCCTTCCCACAGCATGTGGCATCAATTACATCAGACTAGTGCAGTCGTACAGTGTATATGTCAAATGTATATTTCAGCCTTTTTAGACCAGTTGATCTGCCGTTTCTTTTCTTTTCTACTCTGCGGAAGGGAGGGCACAGGTCCGGTGGCCATGGATGAAGTGCTGGCTGTCCAGAGTCAAGACCTAGGGTGCACCGCTCGCTTGTGCATCGGTTGGCGCATCTCTGCGCTGCTGACCTGTCTCCGCTCGGGATGTTCTCCTGCTGGCCCCACTATGGATTGGACTCTCACTATTATGACTTTCACAATTTTTTTGCTGGACCCACTCGAGGTCCATTGCATCCAGTTGTCCCGTAGAGAGAGTGGGTCACCCACATCTGCGGTCCTCTCCAAGGTTTCTCATAATCATTCACATTGACATCCCACTTGGTTGCGAGTTTTTCCTTGCCCTTATGTGGGATCTGAACCGAGGATGTCGTTGTGACTTTTGCAGCCCTTTGAGACACTTGTGATTTAGGGCTGTATAAATAAACATTGATTGATTGATTGACGGGCTTCACGGTGGCAGAGGGGTTAGTGCGTCTGCCTCACAATACGTAGGTCCTGCAGTCCTGGGTTCAAATCCAGGCTCGGGATCTTTCTGTGTGGAGTTTGCATGTTCTCCCCGTGAATGCGTGGGTTCCCTCCGGGTACTCCGGCTTCCTCCCGCCTCCAAAGACATGCACCTGGGGATAGGTTGATTGGCAACACTAAATTGGCCCTAGTGTGAATGTGAGTGTGAATGTTGTCTGTTTGTCTGTGTTGGCCCTGTGATGAGGTGGCGACTTGTCCAGGGTGTACCCCGCCTTCTGCCCGATTGTAGCTGAGATAGGCGCCAGCGCCCCCCGCGACCCCAAAAGGGAATAAGCGGTAGAAAATGGATGGATGGATGGATGATTGATTGACTATCAGGGATTTTATTGTGGGACCTCTGAGACTTATTTAAAATTGCAAAAAAAAGAAATACCGGAATATGACACCTTTAATCAAAAAGGTGACTTTTTATTGGCAAGTAATTTGTCGCCACAGCAAATACATGAATATTTGATCGTCTAAGCTTGTTTCTGATGCTCTTTTCCTCCCCCCCGCCTGCCCTGAAGATGGCAGTAATCCTCCACAGGAAGAGGCAGGCGAGAGGAGGCACGTTGCAAAGGCCCAACTCCCCTGACTTAATTACATAGCACTCTCATGCCAGGGAACGTGATTGTTCAAAGAGTATGTGGCTGCCTAGGAAGTGAA
Source organism: Nerophis ophidion (assembly GCF_033978795.1). Taxonomy (NCBI): domain Eukaryota; kingdom Metazoa; phylum Chordata; class Actinopteri; order Syngnathiformes; family Syngnathidae; genus Nerophis; species Nerophis ophidion. Next base: position 59,435,329 of record NC_084614.1, read on the forward strand.
AGGTTCAAAGACAGAAAAAAAACTATTGAGGGGAGGGAAAAAAATGTGGGAGCACATTTGTTTTGATTTTGCAAATAATTGTGTCATCTTTCCTGCTCATCTCAGTTTTATTAATGTTTTTATTTTTTATTTTCATATTTATTTTCTTAGAAAATAAATATCAGTGATATTACAGAACCCCCAGACACATATTAAATAGACTGATAGTCTTGCCTTGGCCTGATGTTAACAAGTTGAGGAAAAAAACATTCTTTTTTTTTTTTTTTACAAATGGAAGAACCTGTGCTGAATATGTCCCCAGTCCTTTGTCCAAAAATTGTCCACGAAGTCCACAAGTCCAAGGCTGGAAGAGAAACTGCATTGCCCATCATCCACAATCCCCATGTGAGAAAAGAACATGTATTCTAAATAGTAAAACACTGCTAGTGTGAAGTAGCAAACAAAGCAGGGAATTGGGATTGATCTGCCGTTAAAGACCTCTAAAAACCATCAGAAAGGTCCTTTTGCATGCCGTGACCTGTATATTGACCACGCCAGGGGTCACCAACCCGGTGCCCACGGGCAGCAGGTCGCCCGTAAGGACCAGATAAGTTGCCCGCTGGCCTGTTCTAAAAATAGCTCAAATAGCAGCACTTACCAGTGAGCTGCCTCTATTTTTCAAATTTTATTTATTTACTAGCAAGCTGGTCTCGCATTTTTGATTCTGAGAGAGTCAAAACTCAAATAGAATTGGAAAATCCAAGAAAATATTTTAAAGACTTGGTGTTCACTTGTTTACATAAATTAATTTATTTTTTTACTTTGCTTCTTATAACTTTCAGAACGACATTTTTTAGAGAAAAAAATACAACCTTAAAAATTATTTTAGAATTTTTAAACACATTTACCTTTTTACCTTTTAAATTCCTTCTTCTTCTTTCCTGACAATTCAAATCACTGTTCAAGTAAATTTATTTTTTTATTGTAAAGAATAATAAATACATTTAAATTTAATTCTTCATTTTAGCTTCTGTTTTTTCGATGAAGAATATTTGTGAAATATTTCTTCAAACTTATTATGATTAAAATTCAAAAAAAATATTCTGGCAAATCTAGAAAATCTGTAGAATCAAATTTAAGTCTTATTTCCAAATATTTTGAATTTATTTTAAAATTATTGTTCCGGAAAATCTAGAAGAAATAATGATTTGTCTTTGTTAGAAATACAGCTTGGTCCAATTTGTTATATATTCTAACAAAGTGCAGATTGGATTTTAACCTATTTAAAACAGGTCATCAAAATTCTAAAATTAATCTTAGTCAAGAAAAATTACAAATGATGTTCCATAAATTATTTTTTTTTTTTTTCAAAAAGATTCGAATTAGCTAGTTTTTCTCTTCTTTTTTTCTGTTGAATTTTGAACTTTAAAGAGTCGAAATTGAAGATAAACTATGTTTCAAAATTTAATTTTCGTTTTTTTCCTGTTTTCTCCTCTTTTAAACCGTTCAATTAAGTGTTTTTTTCATCATTTATTCTCTACAAAAAACCTTCCGTAAAAGGAAAAAAAATGTACAACGGAACGACGGACAGAAATACCCATTTTTTTCTATATAGAGATTTATTTATTAAAGGTAAATCAAGCAAATTGGCTATTTCTGGCAATTTATTAAAGTGTGTATCAAACTGGTAGCCCTTTGCATTAATCAGTACCCAATAAGTGGCTCTTGGTTTCAAAAAGGTTGGTGACCACTGGATCACGCTATAGCCAAATTGTTATTGTAAAGGCTAACACAGAGGAACTACTTTTCTGGCGCGGCGGCACATTGCCTTGCTCACACTGCTCCTCTGACCACTAGCTAGCTACTTGCTAGCTTGAGCTGCTAGTAACATTGGCTATGACTCGCAATGAAATGGATAAAGAAGGAGCTTGAGCAGCTTCTGCTGATGTATTGCCTTTGATTTAGTCAAATTTAATGCTCGATTTTAAATCCTGCATCTCACCTGTAAAGAACAAAACCCAAAACCAGTGAAGTTGGCACGTTGTGTAAATCGTAAATAAAAACAGAATACAATGATTTGCAAACCCTTTTCAACTTAAATTCAATTGAATAGACTGCAAATACAAGTACTTAACGTTCGAACTGGAAAATGTTGTTAATTTTTTCAAATATTAGCTCATTTGGAATTTGGTGCCTGCAACATTTTTCAATAAAGCTGGCACAAATACTTTTTTGGAACATCCCACAGGTGAACAGGCTAATTGGGAACAGGTGGGTGCCAGGATTGGGTATAAAAGCTGCTTCCATGAAATGCTCAGTTATTCACAAACAAGGATGGGGTGAGGGTCACCACTTTGTGAACAACTCCATGAGCAAATTGTCCAACAGTTTAAGGACAACATTTCTCAACAAACTATTGCAAGAAATTTAGGGATTTCACCATCTACGGTCTGTAAAGGTTAAGAGAATCTGGAGAAATCACTGCACGTAAGCAATGATATTATTGACATTCGACCCCTCAGGCGGTACTGCACCAAAAAACAACATCATTGTGTAAAATATATCACCACATGGACTCAGGAACACTTCAGAAAACCACTGTCAGTTACTACAGTCTGTCGCTACATCTGTAAGTGCAAGTTAAAACTGTACTATGCAAAAGAAAAAAATGCCATTTATCAACAACACCCAGAAACGCAGCCAGCTTTGATGGGCCTGACCTCCTCTAAGATGGACTGATGCAAAGTGGAAAAGTGTTTTGTGGTTGGATGAGTCCACATTTCAAATTTTTTTTGGAAACTGTGTACGTTGGTGTGGACGACGTTCCCTGTCGCCGCTCGGGTTCAACTGACCACCCAGGAATGACATCTCTCTAGCAGGTTTGACCCTTTTATTTTTCAATAATCGATGTCTTTTTCGCCGTTGTCGCTCCCACTGCCTGCGCTCCGTGTCTCGCTCCTCGTCTCTCGCGTCTTGCTGTCTGCTTCTCTCCAGCCACTGCTGCGGACATTCCATCTCCTTCTGCCTCGATCCCTCCTCCTTCTCCCCTTTTATACAGTGTGAGGAGATACATTAATTGTGTCCTGGTGTGTGAGCCACGCACCTGAATTAGATTGCGGCGGCGTCGCTCCCGGCACACCCCGCCTCTCTGCTCCGCCGCATTCTCCGCTTCCTTGCCGCCATCTTGGGCAGGGCTGCAACGTGCCCTGCCCCGCCGTCAGCCCGTCGGCTCCACCTCTTCCCAGTCGGAAAAGAAAAGAGGAAATTAACCATATGGATTGTTGTAGGCGCAAAGTTCAAAAGCCAGCATCAGTGATGGTATAGGGGTATATTAGTGGCCAAGGTATGGGTAGGTTACACATCTGTGAAGGCACCATTAATGCTGAAAGGTACATACAGGTTTTGGAGCAACAGATATTGCCATCCAAGCAACGTTGTCATGGACGCCCCTGCTTATTTCAGCAAGACAATGCCAAGCCACGTGTTACAACAGCGTGGCTTCGTAGTTAAAGAGTGTGGGTACTAGACTGACCTGTCTGTTGTCCAGACTTGTCTCCCATTGAAAATGTTAGGCACATTATCAATCAATCAATGTTTACTTATATAGCCCTAAATCACTAGTGTCTCAAAGGGCTGCACAAACCACTACGACATCCTCGGTAGGCCCATATAAGGGCAAGGAAAACTCACACCCAGTGGGACATCGGTGACAATAATGACCCAGTGGGACGTCGGTGACAATGATGACTATGAGAACCTTGGAGAGGAGGAAAGCAATGGATGTCGAGCGGGTCTAACATGATACTGTGAAAGTTCAACATGATACTGTGAAAGTTCAATCCATAATGGATCCAACACAGTCGCGAGAGTCCAGTCCAAAGCGGATCCAACACAGCAGCGAGAGTCCCGTTCTCAGCGGAGCCAGCAGGAAACCATCCCAAGCGGAGGCGGATCAGCAGCGCAGAGATGTCCCCAGCCGATACAAAGGCGAGCAGTACATGGCCACCGGATCGGACCGGACCCCCTCCACAAGGGAGAGTGGGACTTAGAAGAAAAAGAAAAGAAACGGCAGATCAACTGGTCTAAAAAGGGAGTCTATTTAAAGGCATTCCAGAGTACTGGAGCCCGAACGGAAAACGCTCTATAGCCCGCAGACTTTTTTTGGGCTTTGGGAATCACTAATAAGCCGGAGTCCTTTGAACGCAGATTTCTTGCCGGGACATATGGTACAATACAATCGGCAAGATAGGATGGAGCTAGACCGTGTAATATTTTATACGTAAGTAGTAAAACCTTAAAGTCACATCTTAAGTGCACAGGAAGCCAGTGCAGGTGAGCCAGTACAGGCGTAATGTGATCAAACTTTCTTGTTCTTGTCAAAAGTCTAGCAGCCGCATTTTGTACCAACTGTAATCTTTTAATGCTAGACATGGGGAGCCCCGAAAATAATACGTTACAGTAGTCGAGGCGAGACGTAACAAACGCATGGATAATGATCTCAGTGTCTTTAGTGGACAGAATGGAGCGAATTTTAGCGATATTACGGAGATGAAAGAAGGCCGTTTTAGTAACGCTTTTAATGTGTGCCTCAAAGGAGAGAGTTGGGTCGAAGACAAAACCCAGATTCTTTACCGTGTCGCCTTGTTTAATTGTTTGGTTGTCAAATGTTAGAGTTGTATTATTAAATAGAGTTCGGTGTCTAGCAGGACCGATAATCAGCATTTCCGTTTTTTTGGCGTTGAGATACAAAAAGTTAGCGGACATCCATTGTTTAATTTCATTAAGACACGCCTCCAGCTGACTACAATCCGGCGTGTTGGTCAGCTTTAGTGGCATGTAGAGTTGGGTGTCATCAGCATAACAGTGAAAGCTAACACCGTATTTGCGTATGATGTCACCTAGCGGCAGCATGTAGATGCTGAAGAGTGCAGGGCCAAGGACCGAACCCTGGGGAACTCCACACGTTACCTTAACGTAGTCCGAGGTCACATTGTTATGGGAGACACACTGCATCCTATCAGTAAGATAAGAGTTAAACCAAGACAGGGCTAAGTCTGACATACCAATTCGTGTTTTGATACGTTCTAATAAAATATTATGATCGACAGTATCGAAAGCAGCGCTAAGATCGAGGAGCAGCAACATAGATGACGCATCAGAATCCATCGTTAGCAATAGATCATTAGTCATTTTTGCGAAATGATTATGAAGAGTTAAATTTGACAATGGAGACCCCGGACTGTTGAACAACTTAAGCTGTACATCAAACAAGAATGGGAAAGAATTACACCTGAAAAGCTTCAAAAATTGATCTCCTCAGTTCCCAAACGTTTACTGATTGTAGTTAAAAGGAAAGGCCATGTAACACAGTGGTAAACGTTCTTCTCTGCTATTTTTTTTGCGATGTGTTTTGCTGCCATTAAATTCTAAGGTAATGATTATTTACAAAAAAAAATAAAGTTTCTCCGTTCGAATATTAAATATCTTGTCTTTGCGGTCTCTTCAATTGAATATAAGTTGAAAAGGATTTGCAAATCATTGTATTCTGTTTTTTTTTTCTGAATTGCACAACGTGCCAACTTCACTGGTTTTGGGTTTTGTAGAGGGTTGAGGCATCAAGCCGAGAAGTTGTTCAACTTTTAAAATCCACACACTACCAACTTGACACGTTGTGGCAGCATAAAACCCGACAACATCTATCTGAAGCATTTTTCATCAGAGGGGTGAGGTTTATGATCTTGAAAGGGAATGTGCTGAAAATGTTAATTTCCCCTCAGGGATTAATAAAGTATTTCTGATTATGATTTGGATTATTCTGAGTTCACCAGGAGAGCACAAGTGCTGAAAGATACAACTATGCCATCAACCGATGAGCAGATGTTCTTTTTTGTTCTAATTTGAAACTTTGAGCATGAGTGCTACTTGATAAAGCTCCGAGGCTCCACAAAGTCTACCATTAAACAGAAAGTGCTCTTTTTGCTGTTGTTGAGCGCTCTTTAATGAACCTGGTAATACATTACATATATACTTAAGTGACATGCGGTGAGGTTCATGGCTGGTGAGGCACTGACTTCATCACAGTCAGATTTATAAACATATTAACCCTATAGAGTATCTTATTCACCATTTGATTGGCAGCAATTAACGGGTTATATTTAAAAGCTCATACCAGCATTCTTCCCTGCTTGGCACTCAGCATCAAGGGTTGGAATTGGGGGTTAAATCACCAAAAATGATTCCTGGCTGCTGCTGCTCACTGCTCCCCTCACCTCCCAGGGGGTGAACAAGGGGATGGGTCAAATGCAGAGGACAAATTTCACCACACTTAGTGTGTGTGTGACAATCATTGGTACTTTAACTTAATGTAGCAGGTACTTTAGCTATAGTATAGTATAAATAAATTACACTTATTATTATCATTATTAGCGATAATACTGATAACATTAACAATATTAAATAATCACATGTATGTACGAAATAACAAACACGACAGTGAACAGTGTTGTCACTATGACAGGTGTAACCGCACTCCAGCGGCCATGTTCAGTCATTGTTTTTACTGTAGCATAAAAAATGCAGATGGCCTTAAAACACCACAATACTCAGTCACCATATTTAAGTACCCAAAATAAAGACTCGACATAAATATAAATTCAATCAGATCAGAAACATTGGAGGAAACGGGATTAAAACCCGATTCTAACCGCCCATACAAAATACATGGGTACGGCTAGTAGCTTCTATTAGCAAACAGATAGACTTACCACCTCGGCTTAATATCTCAACATCGACACACTCTTTCGTCGCAACTCGGCCCTGATGGTCGGCACCTATAAGTTTAGAATTAGTTGTAAAATGTTGGACGGTTGTTTTTACGATGTGCAGGCAGACGACAACTTTAAAACATACCGGCTTCAGTTGTCCCCATGCAGGCTTACCCGAGTAGTGCAAGAATGATCTCTGGGATCACTAGCGCCCTCTACCGCCAGGGGGCCGGAGAACAGGTGCCTCACATAGTCCGTCTTCGGAGCCGTTTTATGATTGCCCAGCACAAGAAATACATTACACACATACAGTTGTTGACAAAATACATTGTACATTATATACCTCAGCTAACTAAACTATGGAAATGTATAATATAATTCATATAGCAATACGGTCTCACTGCACAGCAGGCCAGCAGTTAGCAGAGTCATTGCGCAATCCATGGGGAAGAGGAGGCTCAGCTGGCTGTGACTCACTGCAAGTAATTCTCAGTATTTGAACGGCAAATGTGAAAATTAAGCAATTTTGAATAAAAAATAATTTAAAACTGGTGAAGTTAAATGGAAAATAACTTTACAGTGTAATCACTGGATATATATAACAATATAATAATTATTTTTTTCTTTTTCCATTTTTCTCTTTTCCCTGACTGCACGTCACTGATATACTTGCAGCATGTATATGAAATGCTGTTGCAGACTTTTTGATGGTTTTTAGATATCGGATTCCGATTGCCTATATTGTTAACGACTTCATACTAGCAGTTTTTCACTATTTAGTGTTGCGATCTGCTGCTCAGATCTACACTATTTATTTTTCTATTTTGTATATTTCTCCGACTCCTTATTTCCTGTTTACTTTGTCACCATGGTCACTCATCAGTTCACCTGCTGCTCACGCCCCGCACACCTGCTACAGATAATCACCGTCACTTTATAAGCCGTCCTCTTTTGTTTGTTCAGCCTGGGTTCATAATTTGCTTTCACGCAATGAGTTACGTCTGCACTCTTGTCATCGTATGTATATTCTCGCTAGCTTTTCACGCTTAACCCTTTTCTCCTTCCAGCTCTCATGCTGTATGTTTTGTTTTGCTCTTTTATGTGCCTACGTGCCAATTTAGTTCTCATTTTTGTATGTCCTAGCTTTTTTGCTAGCGTCTTTGGTTTGCCTTTTTATTAGCACCAGTGTTTTGTTTTCATAAATCATTTTCGTTAAATAAATTGTTTATATTCTTACCTCTGCTGTGTTCACTTGTTGACGCATCCTCGAGGGAATCGAACCCGGCATCACAGTATGAACCCAGCAAAAAAGAATTCCCTGGCGTCGAACCAGAGGGAGGAACCCTTCGACTTAGGGTTGTGGTTGGAGCTCATGGCTTGGGAGCAGGAAAGACTCGGCTGTGGACCTGAAGTCTCCTCCGAAGCCGTTCGCGCTGCCCCGAAGAGGCGGGGGGTCCAGTGGAGTGGTCCCCCGCGCTGCGGTAATGTTCCAGCACCACTTATTCCTCCCCATGGACACAGCAAGTTTCACCCCGTCCAGGATTCACCCGTCATTACCGGTAATCCTGCTTGTTTTTTTTTCAAATCATTCCTTCAGCTGCCATGACACTTTTTCTGACACAAGCGATGACGACATTTGAGGAACGCCCACCGGTGACGCAACACCGGCCTCTGTTGATGACATTTTTTCAGAAGATTTTTATATTGTGGACAGTAATTCTCATTCCCAACCTTTTTCGAATACCAATAACATTTATGATAAAATACATAATTATCAGGATATTTTTTCTCATTATTCTAGTCAACCTCAGTCAGCTAGTTTTTCTTCTACCCCACCGTTTAAACCTCTTTCACCGCCCAAGTATAGTGTTTTTTCGCCTTCCAATTGTGTACAAGTTAAAGGGGAGGAGTCGGCGTCCACACCAGTCACGCCTACGACGTCGCCGTCTGCTTCTACGCCGACGACTCCTGCGGCTACCACGCCACCTCCGACGACTCCTGCAGCTACCACGCCGCCTCCGACGACTCCTGCGACTACCACGCCGCTTCCGACGACTCCTGCGGCTACCACGCTGCCTCCGACGCCTTCTTCGGCTGCAGCACCCGCATCATCCTCGCCAGCTGCACTCGGGCCTGCTTTGGCTGCAGTCCCCGCACCCTCGTCTGCTGCTTCCAAGCCTGCTGGGATTTCGGTGCTGAGGCGTCGTCGACCACGGACGTGGCCTCTGCGAGGTCGTCCTCCTCGCCAGACACTCCCTCCTCCATGTCGGCCACGGATGTGGCCGTGCCCGGGTCGTCCGCCTCGCCGGGCACCTCATCCTACGAGGCGGCCACTAATGTGGCCTTTTCGAGGTCGCCCGCCAAATTTTTTCGGCAGCGGCGTTCCACCCGCCGCCGCCACATGATGTGTCCTCGGTGGATTCGGGGACATGCGATCTGGCGACCCTCCACCGTGGCCTCCCTCCGCCCTCCCTTCGTTTGTGAACTTTCTGGTTTTGGGGAGGGGGTTCAAGTTTTTGTTTGTGTTTTTTGAGACATCTGGTATCTGTCTTTTGTTGGGGGGGAATACTGTTGCGATCTGCTGCTCAGATCTACACTATTTATTTTTCTATTTTGTATATTTCTCCGACTCCTTATTTCCTGTTTACTTTGTCACCATGGTCACTCATCAGTTCACCTGCTGCTCACGCCCCGCACACCTGCTACAGATAATCACCGTCATTTTATAAGCCGTCCTCTTTTGTTTGTTCAGCCTGGGTTCATAATTTGCTTTCATGCAAAGAGTTACGTCTGCACTCTTGTCATCGTATGTATATTCTCACTAGCTTTTCACGCTACACCCTTTTCTCATTCCAGCTCTCATGCCGTATGTTTTGTTTTGCTCTTTTATGTGCCTACGTGCCAGTTTAGTTCTCATTGTTGTATGTCCTAGCTTTTTTGCTAGCATCTTTGGTTTGCCTTTTTATTAGCACCAGTGTTTTGTTTTCATAAATCATTTTCGTTAAATAAATTGTTTATATTCTTACCTTTGCTGTGTTCACTTGTTGACGCATCCTCGAGGGAATCGAACCCGGCATCACAATGCCGAACAGACGTAACATTTAGAACGCAGAGGAAAGGGAAAGTGTGTTCTTGTCTCACATAAGGATTGTGAATGACAAGCAATATTCCAAAAAAGTGCTGTTTTCCTTTAAGAAAGTATCTCACTGACCTTTTATGGCGAGCTGCATTTTGAAGTACCGTTTTTTCGGACTATAAGTCGCAGTTTTTTTCATAGTTTGGCCGGGGGTGCGACATATAATCCGGAGCGACTTATATGTGAAATTACCGTAAAATATCAAATAATATTATTTCTCATTCGCGGAAGAGACGAAGAAAATGTCAGCAATCGTCACATACACGTCAACCAATAAGAATTTGGCGGGGGAGGGTCATGGCAGAAGTGCATTGTGGGTCATTGAATGCTAACTGCTATATGCTACTGCCGTAGCTATTGCAATAGATCATTTCATCGTTGGCGGTAACTTCTAAAAACTGAGAAGGGCTGAACAAAAATGGCACCGAAAAGGAAATCATGTACTGCAGATTACAAGATGGACGTAGTGAAATATGCAGCAGAAAACGACAAGAGGAATTCGGCGCATTCTTTTGGAGTTGGCAGAGTTGATTAGAAGCGACATCGAGGAAGAAGATTTCATTGGATTTATCGATTAGGAGTGACAGATTGTTTGGTAAACGTATAGCATGTCCTATATGTTATAGTTATTTGAATGACTCTTACCATAATATGTTACGTTAACATACCAGGCAGTTGGTTGTTTATGCGTCATATAACGTACACTTATTCAGCCTGTTGTTCACTATTCTCTATTAATTTTAAATTGCCTTTCAAATGTCTATTCTTGGGGTTGGATTTTATCAAATACATTTCCCCCAAAAATGCGACTTAGACGCCAGTGCGACATATATGTTTTTTTCTTCTTTATTATGCATTTTCAGCCGGTGCGATATATATACTCCGGAGCGACTTATAATCCGAAAAATACGGTAAATCTTTTGGTTTACATGGCGACCCCTTTGGGTTGGTTGAAAATGCTTTGATTGGGTTGCAGATGTGTCCCAAAATTAGGAGTTAATTCTCTCTCGTGAAGATATTCCGGTCCATGTTTTGCAATCCGATCCCGCTTAAATTTTACACACATGTGCCTGTCCTTCCCCTAAAGGTGTCTCCCAAATTGTAATTGTCAACATCGTAAAGTTATAAAGGGTGTTTTGCAGAGCTGTAGAAGACATTTTAAGTCAACCTGACTTTTGGGGTCTAATAATAACGTCAACATTTGGTGTATGTCAGAAAAAATGATAGCACAAGCAACTCAGTAGGGGTACTTGTTTGGACTTTTTAAACATTATTTTTGGTGAAGCTGTTTAGGAGATGAAGAGTAAGCTTACACCAAGAAATACATGCAGTTAGGTATGACAATTTATTGTGATTGTTGTTGTGACTAAATCGTCACTGTTATCATTGTAACCATGATATGGTTTATGGTTTAAGTTTATTTCAAAGGAGAATGAAGAAGCAGAGCTTATTTAGTCTTACACCTCTTCCATTTCATGGCAATTGGTAGTACATTTATTCACTTCCTGTTCTCCATACATACACAATTTACTCCACAAATAATAAATAACAAAGTTTTCAATAAATAGGTAAATAAGTTAAAAATCACGAGATGAGATGAGTACGTTTATCTAATTTTTCAACAAATTCAGAGGATTCTTCTGCTTTGTACTGAGTACTGAGTTTGAAGTGAAGTGAAGTGATTTATATTTATATAGCGCTTTTTCTCTAGTGACTCAAAGCACTTTACATAGTGAAACCCAATATCTAAGTTACATTTAAACCAGTGTGGGTGGCACTGGGAGCAGGTGGGTAAAGTGTCTTGCCCAAGGACACAACAGCAGTGACTAGGATGGCGGAAGCAGAAATCGAACCTGCAACCCTCAAGTTGCTAGCACGGCCGCTCTATCAATCGAGCTATACCGCCCCACTTGAACAGTTTCCTAAACTAGATTTTATTAGTACTTTGTTTGACATTTTGCTCAATTTTAACCAAGTGTTGTTTAAAAGATTTCAAATAATTTCTTGGCAGTGGAAACATTGAAAAACAAACCCGAGATAATTATGGAATCACCAGACCTGGAAGATGTTCATCCAGTTGTTTAATTTTGTAGAAAGAAAACAGTTGGAAACATGACTCAAAACTATATTCATTTCAAACAGCAACTTTCTGGTGTAAGAAACACTAAAATAAATCAAAGACATAAATTGTGGTAGTCGGTAACAGTTTCATTGTCAGATCAAGCATAGTAAAACAGTTATAGAAACACTTAATTCTTGCCAGGGGTTGTAGTATTCTGGTTTCTTAAGAGCCATATTATTTTTATTAGACTCATTAAATATGTTTGTAATAATATCTTAGTTGCACAGACAGCAATGTGTTTATTCAAGTTTATATTGGTGTATGGTGTACTGTATGTTAATGGGGAAAAACCGTTATAGATTTTTCAAACCATGTTAGACTCTGTGGATTTTTCTCCTTAGTTTAGTGGCCAGTTATGTTTTTCAATGCTCCTCCGCTCTCTTGGTTTTGTTTTCTTGTTGCCAGGTAGCTGATTAGCTCAAATCTGCTCTCTGTTATTGATTAGCGTCCTTACCTGTTTCTGCCCCTCATCTCTCCCCTATGTATTCTGCTGTTTTCCCTGTCTTAGTTGCTGGTCAGTTGCTACAGACGACGGTATTTTTGTTGGTTTTGTTGTAAGTTTCATGCTACCTATGGTTTCACTTTGTTTATATTAATATTACGCTAAGCTAGCACCAGTTTGTGTTACATTGCCTTGTAGAGAAATATTACCTGCACGCTGCCTGAGATTCTCCGCATCTTTGGGATTGCAAATACTTCCCAACATGCCAGCATACGACAAAAATGTTGACGTCGTGTTTTCATGTTAGCATTTAAGCCAGCAAGCTAATGTTAGTCCGTCCGTCTATCTATCGATCAAATTGCAGTTATCGATCACGGTTTTTCAATAATCTTTATTTCAAAGAGGAAATACTGACCGTCTGGAGCTTTACCGCAGTTATTGATGTCACTGTTTATCGTTACATCCCTACATGCTGTAATGTGCCTGACTGGACTGTAAATGCATGAAGAAACAAGAGGTACTCTTAGAACATTTAGAACATTTACAAATATTATTCAAAAAGCTGCAAATAATTGATGGGTATCAAACTCCTTTTCACTGAGGGCCATACTTGCCAACCTTGAGCCAACCTTGAGACCTCTGATTTCGGGAGGCAGGGGGTTGGGTGGGGCTGGGGCAGGGGGTGGTTGGGGGCGTGGTTAAGAGGGGAAGAGTATATAGCTAGAATTCACCAAGTCCAAGTCAAGTATTTCATATATATATATATATATATATATACATATATATATATATATATATATATATATATATATATATATATATATATACTTATTTTATTATTTATATGTATATATATATATATATAAATATGAGAAATACTTGAATTTCAGTGTTCATTTATTCACACACACACACACACACACACACACACACACACACACACACACACACACACACACACACACACACACACACACACACACACACACACACACACACACACACACACACACACACACACTTGCTTGCTTGCTTATGGCTGTCCATCGATTACGATGATGACGTTGCTCCAGTAATGGGTTATTGAGGGGGGTTTTGAATATGCCATTGCATGTGGCTGTGCAGGCCAATCCGTGACCCGCATGGTTTGCCACATGTGGGGCAGATGTAGTCCACGTTTGAGAGGGGGGCCCCTGCAGCGTGCTGATGTCGCTGTATACGTTGTCGTTTTCTCCTCTCAGTGGTCTGCTCCTGGAGATGAGCAATGCCGGCGTGACTGCAGTTGCGCCAGGTGTGGCGATCAGCAGCCAAGACTTCTAGTGCGGGAGGCTGGATAGCACAGCGCTTCAGGAGGGTTTTTATGTGGTCCTTGTAGCGTTTCCGCTGACCCCCAGGAGACCTACAGCCTTCCTGTAGTTGGCCATAGAGGATCTGTCGGGGGAGTCTCTGGGCGGGCATGCGAATTACATGCCCCACCCAGCGCAGATGTCTTTGCGCAAGGAACACTTGAATGCTGGGTGTTTGGGTCTGGTCAAAAATATCCACATGAGGGACCCTGTCCTCCCAGGTCAGACCCAGAATCCGTTGCAGGCAGCGGATGTGGTATCTCTCCAGGATTCTGACGTGCCTTTGGTAAGGGGTCCAGGCTTCCGAGCCATATAGCAGTGTGGACAGACAAACTGCTCTGTAAACAGCTGCTTTGGTGGAAACTGTCAGGTTTCTGTTCAGGAAGACCCTGGTTTTGAGCCTACCGAAGGCAGCAGACGCTAACCCAACACGGACCTGGATGTCATTATCGATGTTACAGGTGGGGGACAGGACGCTTCCGAGGTAGGTGAAGTGTTGAACGATGGTGAGCTGCTGGCCATCAATGTTGAAGACAGGCACTTCTGCTGAGGAGGAGCAAAAACACCTGCGCAGTGAATTGATTTAAGTGGTGGTAGAAGTGCGCAGTCTCTACCCACACTGTGTTGTCTTGGCCCCATGTGGCGTCCTCCAGTGGCATGAAAAGCTCATGACGACCTTCTGCCGCATAGGGTTGCAGAGGACTGCCAGAGCACCGGTCTGTTGGTGACTGCCTAATGCGGGTCCTCGCCACGGATTTTTCGTTAGGGGTTTTCTCCCGTAGCCTATAACCAAGTGGTTAGCCAGTAGGAACTGGTCAGTCGGATGGTGGTAGCCTGGATGAGGACTAAGCTATCCACCCCCGGGGGATCCCATGCTGTTTAGCCTGAGGCCGCAAGGCACACAGTTACCGGGGACTGCCACGAGGAGGCACAGCAAAGGTCTTGGTGATGGAGAGGCTATGTACTGGCGAGGAAAGACTTACGCATTCTGCTTTTCCATCGCTTGGTTCTTGATCAGCTAGCCAGCGGCAGTTCCTGGAAGCGAGAAGCGAGGGTTGAATTGTCCATCCTTGTTCTATTCTCTGTCACTATTTTTATAACGATGCTGAACACCCTACCCTCTCTGATGATGCATTGCTGTGTGGCACGCACCAAACTGCTTTCATCAAATGCATTAGAGTCTGGAATCTTCCATCTCTCCCTAGCATAGCCCAAAACCGGTCAATCTTTGCTTCCTGAGGAAGATCTTCACTGCCAAGCAATTGGTAGTCCACTACTTCTTCCCGGAGGCTATCAAGGTCCAATCACAGCTGCGGCTTTGAACTTACGAGCCTATTTCTTCATCTTACTCATCGGCGGCGGCGCCATGGCTGTATCTTCCTCGTTCCTCTGCACTCTCTAAAAGCCGTAGATGTTATTATCACATATGCATGTATAGTAGATGACAGTATGGTCCTGTTTAAGAGTGTCACAACATTGCTGTTTACGGCAGACAAACCGCTTTACGGTAGATGAAAACGTGACTGCTGTTGTTGTGTGTTGTTGCCGTGCTGGGAGGACGTTAATGAGACTGCCTAACAATAAACCCACATAAGAAACCAAGAACTCACCCACGATCATTTTACAGTTATAACATCATTGGGCAGGCTCGCTGTTTACATTGTGGGAAAGCGGACATGAAAACAGGCTATTGACACGTCACTCAGGTCCGCATTGAGCTGGAGGTGGCGTGGCCTCCAGCTCTGCCTAAATTTCGGGAGAAAATTTGCCCCGGGTGGTTTTCGGGAGAGGCGTTGAATTTCGGGAGTCTCCCGGAAAATCTGGGAGGGTTGGCAAGTATGCTGAGAGCCACATCACTGTTTTGGCCGCCCTCACAGGGCAAATTGGAACAGTAAAATTGTACAAGGATTCACGTCATAGTATTATACAATTGCCTCTGCATTTAGTTATGTGTTTTACACACATTGTAAAAAGTATATATTTGAAGCAAAAACGTTTTTTTCCTTTTTACAGCATAGTACAGTATATATATATTTTTCAATTAAAATTCTGGTAACTGAATGGCCAGTTAATACAGTGTACCATAAAATCTATTGTTTTTTTTTTCATCACTTTACAATTTGATAGATGGCTTGCTTTGGAATCACAAGTCAGGCAGATACTTATTTTATGTTAACTAAAAAAAAAGTTTGATATGTACTGTATGATAGTAAATAATATTTGTTGCATTGTTACATCGTACAAAAGTTGAAAAATATATATTTTTTGCATACATGTATATTTTTTTCCGTCAAAATGGAAAGAACAAATACATTTAATAAGAAAAAAAAATACTTTGACACATTTTATTTCAAAGCCTCTGCGAGCCACAGTAAATGATATGGCAGGCCAGACTTGGCCAAGGGGCCTTTAGTTTGACACCGGTGAATTAGACCTTAGGGTCAGGGCATATTATTGAACCGTGACTGTGAAGTGAAGTGAATTATATTTATAGAGCGCTTTTCTCTAGTGACTCAAAGCGCTTTACATAGTGAAACCCAATATCTAAGTTACATTTAAACCAGTGTGGGTGGCACTGGGAGCAGGTGGGTAAAGTGTCTTGCCCAAGGACACAACGGCAGTGACTAGGATGGCGGAAGCGGGGATCGAACCTGCGACCCTCAAGTTGCTGGCACGGCCATTCTACCAACCGAGCTATACCGCCCCAAAAACAAAGTTGTCTTTGACAAGGCTTTTTTTTTTTTACTTTATATCAACTTGAAGTTGATATAGAGATTTACTGTTAAATGTAGATAAATAATAATAATAATAATTTGACTTATTTTGAACATTGTAATGACCGAGACCCTTTATGGTCCCCCTGGAGCCCTTAAGCTTAAAAAAAACAAACATATATTTTGTTAGCATTCGAAAATGAAAAATATCAAAATGCCCCCGCATGCTAAAATTTTTCCGTGTGTGGCCCTCAGTGGAAAAAGTTTGGACACCCCTGTTTTAGCACGACCTCGCTAGCGTGTCGCTAAAGGCTGGTCGACATTTTATACTTCCATGCCGCAAAAGCATCCCAAGTGGGTTTGTGGAGTACAAGTGTTGGGAAAGCCACTTGTCGTGGGAAAAGATGAGCGAAAAAGAAGAAACATAAATATAGTTTCCTTTAGGCACAAGCTAAAAGGAGGGAATGCAACATTTAAAAGTTTCAAATCCTTCATCAGTTCCAGGGTGGACTTGGTGCTGACACGAGGCGATGTAACGCCCCCTTGTGGACAGTGACTGACTCCTGCAGCTCACAGCAATGGGGTTAGTACTCTCCAGACTGCTTGATTGTAGCCGGGAGAGGAAAGAAGTTCTCCAACAATAAATAGAGGACTGCTAGTGAGCAGTGAGCAGTGAGCGGGTACAAGGTGTGCAACACTTCCACAGGTTGGACACCCAGTGACACACCTGGCTTAGTTAGACTGCCCCTCTGAGGGCCAGCAAAAAAATGTCTGTTTCTCTGTGTGGTCTGTATGGGCCGCAGCAACACTTAGTTGTAATACTCTTATCCACCACTTGGAGTTAGTAATGACAATCTCAACCAACAGAAGAAACCTGCAGCTAAAGTCATAGAAAAGTTTCTTAAGCGCAAAAATGATGACTAAGTGGTTAAGCTGTATTTTCATTTACACTTCAATTTTATTGACAGTTTATTTTACAAACATCTTTAGTATTATTTATAAATAATTTAGTATATTTATTTAATTTTTCATCAGTTGGATGTAACTATTATTAAAATTAAAATTAGGATTATTAATTCAGTGATAATATTCAAGTGGGCCTTTGTTGTGGAAAAATTGGGCCTGGAGGACAAAAAGGTTCAAAACCACTGCCTTAGACCACAATTTGTAGTTTCACATCACGATTAAATTGTGTCTATTTTCATGTATTCAGCACGAAAGGAAATAGAAAAAATGGAGTTTGAGGACGAGAGACGGACTGAACAATATGATCTAGCAGAACTAAAAGGGCAAACGCGACACATGGAGGCTGTTAACAGCAGTCATTAGTGTCACCAGTCAGATATAAATAGTTTAAAGAATACACAAGGGTACCTTTTACCCAGTTAGCGCAGAAAAAATTGACCAGCTTGCCGAGGAAGCTCGAACCAATTTCTGCCTTACTCTCAAGGGTGTAATGTTCCACCCCTATTCCCGTGCAGGAAAAACCACGTCATTGGAATCACCAGTGGTTTGACTATTTTGCAGGATGATTGGATTGGAAAAGCCATTATTTGACACACAAGAATGGCAAGCAAGCGACATGGCAAAAACACCCAGTCTATTAAAGACTCCATCTCCTCTCATGGGTCAAATACATTACAATGTTTGGGTTTTTTCCCTACCTTTTTTCTTCTTAGACTAACTCGGGTGACAAAACAAATGTTGCCCATTAAAGGAAATAGCTGTTACAAATAGAATGTTTCCTGGTGGAACTCTGGTTTTCTTCCTGTGGGTGTTGCATGACTGACATCAAGTAGAATTAAAGTGAACGGCTAAGAAGAGAGTTAAATGTGGACTTGTTATACTGCAGTAGCTAGGGAGTCAATATTGAAGCAAAAAGAAAAAAAAATGAGTGAACAAACAAATGTAAATGTACTCGGGTCCAATCTTCTATGTACGTTCCACTCTTTACCAGATAATTCTTCTGAGTATATCACCCAGTTATATTCTTCTCTCACCCGTGTTATTATTCTTAGAATTGAATGATTTAGTTGGCTAGGGATTATTTTAGTTCTTATAAGAGAAAACCACTTTAAAAAATGTTGACATATTGGACAAAAACAAATGTTTCTCTTTTCTGTGTTCTAAAAAGTCCCTCCCCAAAAAACAGCTTGCAAGAGGCGGCTAACAATGCCGGTAATGACAATTGACAGTACATCCAGAAAGTATTGACAGCCTTCACTTTTACCACATTTTGTTATGTTACAGCTAGGGATGTATATCGCTAGAATTTAATTGATGCAATACCCTTGTCAATACCAGTATTCATCAGTACGCTTATCAGTATAATATAGGCCTGGGCGATTAGAAAAAAAAAAAGTGTCTGGAGGTCGGTATATCTGATTTTTAGGAACACTAAAAAAAAACCTCACAATAATGTCTGATTGAAAGCTGAAAACGTTATGACAGACCACCTTAAACGGAATGGGATTTTAAATTTTTTTACTGAATGAGACACCCAGAATGTACATGAAAATAAAAAATGTGGGATTTACAATATTAACTATGAACCATAAAACACTGAATATTGACAACATATGAACGTCACACACCCTCTCGATCTACATATTTTACAATCAAGCGAAACGCAACAAAAATGCAACAAACACAGCAAAATATGAAAAAAAAAACACCTACTATCTTATACTGTGTATCACAAAGTTTTAGAACTTTGATGTAAAAATCTCCTTCCGTCTGTCCCTGACACCTGCATTTCAGGCTGACACTCTGTGGAAACACTCTTCACCCACACTGCTTGGTGTCTCGTCTGGGCTGCTGTAACTTTGATTACCATAGTAACTAATCAGATTACCATAATAACTAGTATATCATGCAAAAGCACAAATTCCAACCATTGAAATACTCTATATAGTTCAAGACTTACGGTAATTTGAAAACATCACTGCACATCATAAAGGCGGCTACTGGGGATTTAAAAACTCAGAAGTATCAGTCAACTGTCAATCTATGCCCTGCATGGTGGAAAACTACATGGTCAAAACCATTGAGAACTACAATTCCCAGAATGCCAAGGTAAAATGGCTGCCAAATTAATGATTGAAGGCACCTGAAAAAGAATGGAGGTTCAGTCAGACTCATTCACCAAACAAGCTGCATGCAAGGAAGAACAGCAAGCAGCCACAACTGCAAGATCTACTCTACAAGTTTCTCCAAATGCTTGTTCACGATCGAAATGCTTACTTTGATATGCTTCACTTGTATCTGCAAACTTCTTAAATAAAAAAAAAATATCCGATCTCCATTAATATCAAAAAATTTTTTACATTGTTTTTGACCTGCCAGTTTGATAGTATTTGTACTAAAAACAATTAACATAGGGATTAGTTCAATGTTTTATTAACATGCTTGTGGAGAGGGGAATTGTTCACGCGTTCCCTGCGGGCGGGGTTTGTGCAGGGGCCGGCCATGAAGCAGCAGACAGGTGAGTAGATATCTCAGCTGGAACGAGTTATCTAATCACCTGTTCCCTTTATTAGCAGCGTCGGAGACCATGAGACGGGGGGAAGCTGGAGAACGAGAGGTGATGCCGCCTAGACAAACCTGAAAAGCCAAAAGACTTTGTGGAATAGATTGATTAAAATGTTGTGCTTTTCCCTGTGGTCACAGAAAAAAACTTGAGATAGAGACACGTTACAGTGGCGCCCAACAAATAGGAAAAAGACCACGGAAAAGATGTCGGCACCAACCCCTGTGGAGGCGCTGGGCCAAGTGCAGGCCGAAGTATCAGCAGCGAGCCGGCATCAGACACATGTGCTGAGGGCACTAATGGACAGAGCAGAGGCAGCGGGAGGGATGTCTGCCATGAAGCGCATGGTGGAGGGGGAGGACCCCCAGACATTCCTCGATGTCTTCGTGGCTACAGCGACGTCGGAGGAGGAATGGGGCACGAAGCTGCTGTCGGTCTTGATGGGGGAGGCGCAGCGGGCAGCGTTGAGTCTCCCGGCGACTGCCCGCATGCAGTATGCCACCTTGCGCCATGCCATATTGGACTGGGTCGGCAGCAGCCCCGAAGACCACCGCCAAAAATTCTGCGCCATGAAGTTGGAGCCAGAAGGCTGGCCAGAAGGCCGGCCATTCGTCTTGGCGTACCAATCCAATCCAATCCAATCCACTTTATTTATATAGCACATTTAAACAACAATAACGTTTCCAAAGTGCTGCACAGCCATGTTAAAAATAATTGCAAAAAAAAAAAAAAAAATATATATATATATATATATATATATATATATATATATATATATATATTATGCTCCACCAAATAAGGGACGCAGCAACCCGGTGACTCCAGCCCAACGGAAAGGACTCGAAAATGTTGGAAGCCATCATCTTGGAGTGGTTCATTGACGCCATACACACTTCTACCGGGCATCAAAACAGCGGTGGAACTGGCGGAGGAGCACCTGGCTGTCCAGCGGGAGGCGACGACAAAGACGGCCGAGGGACCCACCCCAGCACCCCGCCGTCGACTCTCCCCGCTATGGGGGGGGGTGGAGAGGACCAGGCCACCCGGAACCAACGAACAGGTTCCCCATGCGGGCACTCAAAAAAACGCACCCACAAGCATACAGATACACACCACAAGGGGGCGGGACACGGGGTCATAATTACTTGGCTTCTTGTACATTGCAGGGTACCGGCGCTGCGGAGAGGGGGCTTCCCTCGCAGATGGCACCTCAAATACCAGGGCTGGTGTGCTGGAGGTGCGGACAGCCCGGACACGAGCGTTGAGAGTGCTCCATGATGGAGGTCGGGCAGACGTCTGGGAGACGTAAGGGTACAAGGGGGTACATACTGGATGATGGTGGATTCGGGCTGCAAACAGTCCATGATCCACCAAAACCTAGTTCGAGCAGGCAACACGGGTGAAAATTTGGTGTATTCATGGGGATGTGCACGAATACACTATTGTGCCAGTGGAAATTGTATAAGAGAAACAAAAGCATAAGGTCAAGGTTGCCGCTAGCGCGCAATTTATGCACCCCATAATTCTAGGGACGAATTGGCCGGGATTTAACCATTTGGTGACACAATGTGTAGGGGTGCGTTCACGGACAGTAGGCGAGGGGAGTATCCGCGCTGTTCTCAGCGGCGACGCGGCTTCATCCGGGACTGCCGAGCGGAAACCGGTGGGGGCTTCGCGGGAGGCCCCCCCGGCCCCTTGGTGGCAACCTATGGAGGACTTTCCCTTCGAGCAGTACCGTGATGAAACCTTGCGCGAGGCCTGAAACCAGGTGGATTATATTGACGGTCAGCCGGTGCGCCCGGGGTTAGCGCGGTATTCCCCCATTTTTCAAATTCGGGATAGATTATACCGAGTGGGACGTGACACGCAAACCGGGGCAGAACACATCCGGTTGTTGGTGCCAAAACGCCACCGGGAAATGGTTTTCCAGGCGGGGCATGTTAATCCCATGTCTGGACATTTAGGGTATGATAAGACACTTAATCGGGTGTTGGTCCGATTCTATTGGCCAGGCCTCCGGGCAGACGTGCACCGTTGGTGTGCTGCCTGCCCGGACTGCCAGCTGGTGAATCCAGCAGCCACCCTAAGGGCGTGGCCTGGTCGTACGAATCTCACCCGACATCATATTGAGACGAGCCCGGGGGTTAAGGTGCGGTCTCGGCCATATCGGCTTCCCGAACACAAGTGCAAAGTAGTTTCTGGAGCAATTAAAAACCATGCTTGAGATGGGGGTGATAGAAGAATCCCACAGCGCAAGATGCAGTCCCATTGTTCTGGTGGGGAAGAAGGATGGGACTGTGCGGTTCTGTGTGGATTATCGCAGGGTGAATGAACAATCACTGTTTGACGCGTACCCAATGTCCCGGGTCGACGAGCTCTTGGATCGACTGGGCACTGCTAATTTTTTCATGACACTGGATTTGACCAAGGGCTACTGGCAGATTCCCTTGTCACCAGAGTCCTGAGAAAAAACGGCATTTTCCACTCCGGACGGTTTGTACCAATTTGTGACACTTCCGTTTGGCTTGTTTGGTGCGCCCGCCACGTTCCAGCGTCTCATGGACCGCGTGCTGCAGCCCCACGCTGCGGCCCCACGCTGCATACGTGGCTGCTTACCTGGATGATGTCATCATCCAGAGTAGCAGCTGGGAACAACACATGCGGCGGGTGGGGGCGGTGCTCGAGTCCCTCACCGCCAACCCGGCGAAGTGCGCGGTTGGCCAGAGGGAGGTATAGTATCTGGGGTACCATTTGGGAGGGGGATAGGTGCGGCCACAAGTAGACAAAACAACGAAATCGCGGCCTGTCCTCTCCCCAAGACAAAAAAAGAGGTGAGGCAGTTTTTGGAACTGGAGGGATATTATCGCCGGTTCATTCCCCTGTTCGCGGACTTGACCGGCCCACTGACTGACCTCACCAGAAAGGGTGCTCTAGAACTGGTCCAGTGGACGGAGCAGTGCCAGCGGGGGGTTGAGAAGGTACAAACAGCACTCTGCGAGGAGCTGGTGCTGCACATGCCTAATTTTGACATCCCTTTCTGTCTGCGTCGGGCTGGGGACAAGGGGCAGTGCTGTCCCAGCGGGTGGAGGACGTCGACCGCCCTGTACTATACCTCAGCTGGAAACTGTCGGACCGGGAGGCAAGGTACAGCACGGTGGAGATGGAGTGCCTTGCCATCTGGTGGGCAGTCGGGGCCCTCCGCTACTACCTGTTGGGGCGCGCCTTCAGTCACTGGTCAGATCACAAACCGCTCCAGTGGCTCCACCACATGAAGGACGCCAATGTGCGGATCACCCGGTGGTACCTTGCGTTGCAACCCCCTACAACTTCCGGGTGCTCCACCGGCCGGGTACGCAGATGGCCGTAGCTGACTTCCTCTCTCGCCCCTCTACGGGGGAGGGGGGAAGTGGGCGTGGCCGGACGGCTGCCCGGCCTGAGTCGGGCTGTGGAGGCATTTGGAGAGGGGCGTGATTCACGCGTTCCCTGCGGGCGGGTTGTGTGCAGGGGCCGGCCATGAAGCAGCAGACAGGTGAGTGGATATCTCAGCTGGAACAAGTTATCTAATCACCCGTTCCCTTTATTAGCAGCGTCGGAGACCATGAGACGGGGGGAAGCTGGAGAACGAGAGGCGAAGCCGCCTAGAGAAAGCTGAAAAGCCAAAATACTTTGTGGAATTGATTGATTAAAACAAATTGTAAAACACTGCGCAAGTGTTTTTCCCTGTGGTCACAGAAAGAATCCGAGACGGAAACACGTTACGACGCTAAATAAAAAAAAAAGACATTAAAAAAGAAAAAGCACAATAAAATGTACCAATACATTTGATTTTACATGTTTCCAGGTAAAAGAAATATCCATCCATCCATTTTCTACCATTTGTCCCTTTCAGTGTTGCGGGGGGTTCTGGAGCCTATCCGAGTGGCACTCGGGCGGGAGGTGGGGTACACCACAAGATGCATCTGGTATTATTTCAACACTGGAGCCCCAACTTAGTGTTAGAAGCTGTCAAGTTGTCAATAAAGATGTTTAATCGCTGGTCGTTTCCACAGCTGGCTGCAGTAGTAGCAGTTGTTTTTCACACAGCTTTATGGCGACAAGATGTCATCATATTTGCAAAAGAAACATATGACCTGACACATACAAGTCATTTGGGAAATGTTGGGCTCTGTGTTTTAGAGTTAGTTTGACGTGGACATGTGTCCCAGAGGCAGGCACAGAAATGACCCCAGATGGGTGCACCGTGCATGGCACCTGTGTGTTTGTCAATTGCGCGGTAAATACAGTATGTTTCCTATTTTCTACTCAATGACAGCGTCTCAGTCACATTACGCCATTTCGCGATTTCCATGACACATTAATCTATGATTGTGTTTACTTGCACCAAGTAACTGGAAGTGGTAAGAATTCGACCCCGATTGGCTGTTCTGCTGTCTCTTTTATGCTTTGCAACGAGCTCCACCCGTTATGAGTGGAGCTTGTGTGAGAGGTAGGGAGTACGGGATTAATTTGTTTTCCAATGCAGTCTGCTGAACATAATGGAAAGCACCATTCTACATAGCAACAGACGCTGTGATCAAAATTGGAATTGCTGCAAAAAATATATTATTTAGCCCCATCCGGCTTAAATGATAGGGCGTCCCAAATTTGTCACGTTTAATGTGTCAGGTAAACCGTCGCAAATGGGGGCATAATAATCCCCTTCCTACAGTAAAACTACGAGCACAAATATTTCTCAGGTTGAATGTAGTTAGGATTTTATATTTTTTAACTTTCATATATATATATTTTTTTCCGATTCAGAACTCACTTTATTACATTAATTTATTTTATTTGATGTAAAATTGCAATTTTTTGATTCAAAACCTTTTTTTTTCAAATGAAAATAATGTGTGAATTTGTTAACTGATGTATTTTTCAAATGTTAACTTCTGATTCTGATTTAAACTAGATTGTTCACTTTCACAACAAAATTTTCAAATGCAAAACTTTTAAAGTGGAACATTATCACAATTTCAGAAGGGTTAAAACCAATAAAAATCAGTTCCCAGTGGCTTATTTTATTTTAGAAGTTTTTTTCAAAATTTTACCCATCCCGGAATATCCCGAAAAAAGGCTTTAAAGTGCCTGATTTTCGCTATCTGCGAAGCCACCGTCCATTTTCCTGTGATGTCATCCAGTGATGCCAATACAAACAACATGGCGGATACTACAGCAAGATATAGCGACATTACCTCGGATTCAGACTCGGATTTCAGCGGCTTAAGCGATTCAACAGATTACGCATGTATTGAAACGGATGGTTAGAGTATGGAGGCAGAGAGCAAAAACGAAATTGAAGAAGAAACTGAAGCTATTGAGGGAATAGCTATTAACTCTATTCGGCCATGTCTGCCTTAGCATCACCGGTAAAATGTGCAGACCAAATGATCGGGACTTTCGCATCTTGTGACACTGGAGCAACTTAAATCTGTCGATTGGTAAGTGTTTGTTTGCATTAAATGTGGGAGGAGGGAAACGCTGGATGCAAATACAGCTACAAATGTACATACAGCTATCCTAAATAGCATGTTAGAATCAATTAGCTGGCAGTCATGCCACGACCAAATATGTCTGATTAGCACATAAGTCAATAACATCAACAAAACTCACCTTTGTGATTTTGTTGACTTTATCGTTGATAGTGCATCTGCTTTGAGTGTTGCAAAGGTATCCATTCATCTCTGTGCCATGTCTGTTGTAGCATTGCCGGTAAAATGTGCGGACCAAACGAGGGACTTTCGCATCTCTTGACACTGGAGCAACTTAAATCAGATTGGTAAGTGTTTGTTTGGCACTAAATGTAGATGGAGGGCAAGGCTGGATGCAGATATAGCTACAAATGAGGCATAACGATGCAATATGTACATACAGCTAGCCTAAATAGCATGTTAGCATCGATTAGCATGTCGTGCTAATCGATGCACATTCTACGTAAATCAAATGAATCCGTCCCTGATCGTGTTGTTACACACTCTGACAACACACCGACGAGGCATGATGTCTCCAAGGTACCAGAAAACAGTCGAAAAAACGGAAAATAACAGAGCTGATTTGACTTGCTGCGTGTAATGTGTTTGAGAAAATGGCGTTGTGTACTTAGGTGATGTCACGTTTTGACGTCGTCGCTCCGAGAGCAAATAATAGAAAGGCATTTAATTCGCTAAAATTCACACATTTAGAGTTCGGAAATCGGTTGAAAAAATATATGGTCTTTTTTCTGCAACATCAAGGTATATATTGACGCTTACATAGGTCTGGTGATAATGTTCCCCTTTAACTAAGATACGGCTTTGTAAAGGTTCGAGTCACTGTGTGTGTGATTCAGAGACGGCATACAAAACCAGGGTAAACTTTGGGAAAAACATTTCCGTTAACATTCACATTATATGAAAAGTGTGAAAACCAATCAAACCCTTGTTAGAACTAAAACTATCCTGGAACACATTTAAGTTTTTAAATTTTTTATTTTAAAATGCGTTTATTTCCGCAGCAGACTGGTGTAATTTTTGGTATGTAGTCAAGCTCTGGGCAGCACGGTGTCACAGGGGTTAGTGCATGTGCCTCACAATACGGAGGTCCTGAGTAGTCCTGGGTTCAATCCCAAGCTCGGGATCTTTTTGTGTGGAGTTTGCATGTTCTCCCCGTGACTGAGTGGGTTCCCTCCGGGTACTCCGGCTTCCTCCCACTTCCAAAGACATGCACCTGGGGATAGGTTGATTGGCAACACTAAATTGTCCCTAGTGTGTGAATGTGAGTGTGAATGTTGTCTGTCTATTTGTGTTGGCCCTACGGTGAGGTGGCGACTTGTCCAGGGTGTACGCCGCCTTCTGTTTGAATGCAGTTGAGATAGGCGTCAGCGACCACCCGCGACCCCAAAAGGGACAAGCGGTAAAAAATGCATAGATGGATTGTCAAGCTCTTTGACATTTGCATGCATCCATTGCCGACATCGACACCCGAGATAAACTTTTAGGACATCAGAGGACAGATTTTTTTTAAGTGAAAAAGGTTTACAAAACATTCCAAGGGCATGGAGGAAAATGGAAAGAAAGTGAGGCAGCAGAGCATCAAAGTAGCGGAGTTAGAGAATGGGTTACACAGAGGGCATGAGAGAAGAGAGAGAACACGGGTGAGGTTGGCGTCTGCTATTCTTTGCATCCAGAGGGAAAAATCACCTGCGGAGCAAAGCCAGTGGGCACCAACAGCACCCCGTCCATGATTAATAGGGCTGTCACTTAGTACAAATGCAGTCTTGTGTATGCGACCCATTCTTTTTTGTTTTAGTATTGCACAAGTGCAGCCTCTGCCTTTTTTGTTCCTGTTGTAGAAGAAAAGACCAATAGCTCAATTTACTGCTTCTGTACTTTGTTGAGCGACTGAAAGTGTCCCATCTTTCTGGCTATGACTCAACTTGGACTGACTTTGTGTGACCCGATGGGATAAACACCGGCCTTGGTCTTTGCCCCAAGCATCGTTTATATAGGCTGTTTGGACTCCAATAGCCATTTTGGTTTTTTCTTCTTTCCCCCAGAAGCAAATGTGCTTATTAGTGGTGACCAAGATTTTATTGGAGGTTCAAAGGATTGCATAGAGACTAGATTAGGGATGTCAATTTTTGGGCACCACACGATTCGATTAGACTCTTGGAAGTAACGATTCGATTCAGAATCGATTTTCCATTCAAAACCATTTTCTATTCAAAATCAATACTTCTTTAATAGCCTAGAGCAGTGGTTCTCAAATGGGGGTACGCGTTACCCTGGGGGTACTTGAAGGTATGCCAAGGGTTACTGTGAAGACTGTGGAGCTGTCAGGCTTTCCCCTGACAGTTTGTCTATGTTTTAGTTTTTTCCTCTGCATTTGTCTTTGTTTCCTCTGTGTTTAGTATCTCCTGTCTTTAGTTCCTGTCAATTGCTCTTATTTTGGTTCAGCTTCCTGTTTGTCTCCCTGTGTGCTGTTGTCACCTCATCTGCGGCTGATTGGCACCTGGCCACACCTGTATTCAATCAGCCCGCTCCTATTTGTACCCACTCTGTCTTCCAGTCAGTGCTGGATCATTGTCGTTGCCACATGTCTCTCCTGTCGTTGCTATCGTGTCGTTTTATTGCAGCGTAGCGGTAAGCTACATTAGTTTGTTTGTAACTTACTGTTTTTGTTCCCTGCTTCTGTTTTGTTTTCACTCTACAAGTAACGACTTCTGTTTTCCTGTTTGCAACCCGCCAGCTTCCATGCTAGGCCTTTTTTCGTTTCTTGCTAGCTTCTATGCTAAAGACCCTTAGTTTGTTATCCGCCTCATGCGCGCTTTTTGTTAGTACCCTTTTGTTTGATTTTGTCGTAGTATCCTTATTAAATCATGTTTTCTCAATCCATGCCTGCCTCCATCTCTGCATCTTGGGGTTCGTCACCGCATAACTCTGACAGTAGCATAACGATGCCAGGTTCGTTCTTCCGAGGATGCGTCGGGCAAAAACACAACGTAAGGTAAGATATAAGTATTTATTAAAGTACTAAAACAGGCTAGAAAAAAAAAACACTGGTGCTAACAGAAAGGCAAAAAAAAGCGCTAGCATGGAAAGCTAGGAAATCGAACGGAACACAAACACTTGGCACGAAGGCACAAAAAGAGAAAACAAAACAACTAGCATGAAAGCTAGGAATCAAACAGAGCTTAGTGTGGAAGCTAGCGAGAGAGAGCATGAAAAACAAGTCATCAACAGATGGTGAAAGCAAACTAGAGTCCGAAAATGAATGACGAAAAGGGCCAAGCTTAAATAAGGGAGGTGATGATGAGAAAGAGGTGTGCGTAGAAAGCAAGGGACAGGTGAACTAATAAGCTACAATGGTGACAGAATAAACAGGAAATAAGGAAGTCCAAACAACAGAATGTGATACAATAATGGAACAAAACATAAATATGGAATGATCCGGATATCGGATCACAACAGGGTACGTGAGATTTTTTTTAAATATTCTAAAAATAGTAACAGTTCAAAATAATCCTTTATAAATATAATTATTGAATAATACTTCAACTAAATATGAATGTAAGTTCATTAACTGTGAAAAGAAATGCAACAATGCAATATTCAGTGTTGACAGCTAGATTTTTTTGTGGACATGTTCCATAAATATTGATGTTAAATATTTCTGTTTTTGTGAAGAAATGTTTAGAATTAAGTTCATTAATCCAGATGGATCTCTATTACAATCCCCAAAGAGGGCACTTTAAGTTGATGATTACTTCTATGTGTAGAAATCTGTATTTAAAATTGATTTACTTGTTTATTTTTCAACAAGTTTTTAGTTATTTGTATATCTTTTTTTCCAAATAGTTCAAGAAAGACCACTACAATTGAGCCATATTTTGCACTGTTATATAATTTAATAAATCAGAAACTGATGACATAGTGCTGTATATTACTTCTTTATCTCTTTTTTTCAACCAAAAATGTTTTGCTCTGATTAGGGGGTACTTGAATTTAAAAACATTTTCACAGGGGGTACATCACTGAAAAAAGGTTGAGAACCACTGGGCTAGAGTGCCAGTTCTTTGATTGAGTACATTCCTTCATAAAATAGATATACAGCTGTGATAAATTCCTATACAACATAAACATAAACTGGTTTTATAACTTCCAAGGTTTCTCATTGTCATCCCATTGGGTTGAGTACTTTCTTGCCCTGATGTGGTATCTGAGCCGAGGATGTCGTTGTGGCTTGTGCAGCCCTTTGAGACACTTGTGATTTAGGGCTATATAAGTAAACATTGATTACTCCGGCTTCCTCCCACCTCCAAAGACATGCACCTGGGGATAGGTTGATTGGCAACACTAAATTGGCCCTAGTGTGTGAATGTTGTCTGTCTATCTGTGTTGGCCCTGCGATGAGGTGGCGACTTGTCCAGGGTGTACCCCGCCTTACGCCCGATTGTAGCTGAGATAGGCGCCAGCGCCCCCCGCGACCCCAAAAGGGAATAAGCGGTAGAAAATGGATGGATGGATGATTGATTGATTGATTGATTGTTTCATATAAATTCTACCCAAACATTTAATAAAGTTGAATACAAATAGAAATATTCAACATTTCTCTTTCCTAAAGTAGATCTGTAAAGCAGATATTTACATCAACACTGTGATTTGACCGAGTGGCTGGAAGGGATTGATAAAAAACGTTGTTTTTTTTTCGAACCGATAAAAAAAATTGTTACAAATAAGAATCGCAATTAATTTGGAAAATCACCTTTTTTTGACACTCCTAGACTATATCCCTTAAGATTCACTTTCAGAACAAGAATCCCAGAGATGTTTGACTGGCAAGTATCTGTTGATACTGAAGGAACTTTTTTTTTTTTTCCAGGTGTTCTGGCTGTTTGGAATGGATATAGGTCAAATTTGTTGAAAGGAATTACATTTACTCGTTTTAGAACTGCTCCATCCATCCTTTCATCCATCCACCCATCCATCCATTTTCTACCGCTTGTCCCTTTTGGGGTTGCGGGGGGTCGCTGGAGCCTAACTCAGCTGCATTCGGGCAGAAGGCAGCGTACACCATGGACAAGTCCCCACCTCATCGCAGGGCCAACACAGATAGACAGAAAACATTCACGCTCACATTCCCACACTAGGACCATTAAATTAGACTGAAATTGCCAGGCCCCACAAAAACTGACACAGTCCTTCCTAGTGCCAATATACCGTATTTCTTTGAATTGCCGCTGGGGCGCTAATTAATTTAAAACCTCTTCTCACTCCTGCGCTAACAAAAGGCATGCGGTAAAAGTAAGCATGCGCTATTTATTTTAAACCCTCTTCTCACTCCGGCACTTACCAAAGGTATGCAGTAAAAATTTGAGTTTGATGTAAGCTTGGACCTTAAATCCTACTGAATAGCTCTTAATCTTCTTCCCTTTATCCATCCATCCATATTTACCGCTTATTCCCTTTTGGGGTCGCGGGGGGCGCTGGCGCCTATCTCAGCTACAATCGGGCGGAAGGCGGGCTACACCCTGGACAAGTCGCCACCTCATCGCAGGGCCAACACAGATAGACAGACAACATTCACACTCACATTCACACACTAGGGATAATTTAGTGTTGTCAATCAACCTATCCCCAGGTGCATGTTTTTGGAGGTGGGAGGAAGCCGGAGTACCTGGAGGGAACCCACGCATTCATTTATGCAATTTCAAATTACCGGTATTGAAATCAGCCTCCTCCATTTTGAAAATGATGATAGGGGAAGTGTCACGAGTTTGACCAGGCGGTGAAACTAAGTATGCGCTAATTATTTTGGGAAGCGAATTTGACCTGGCAGTAATTCAAGGCAGGCGCATACTACATGCGCTGCGGCAATTCAAGGAAATACGGTAGTAGAAATATCTTGCAACTCCAGCACAAGTTTGCTTTACTTCTACAGTCTTCGGACTGTTAAGACATCATACAAAGCAGCGTGAAAGAGATAAGTCATTAGGTGCAAACAATGCTCTGAGCTGCCCAGCGTCAAAAAAACCTGACTGAAAATATCAAGTTCTTCCAAGATTTAATTTTGCGTCTTCATTCCCTCCCATACGTCACCTGAACCCCCCCTAAAATGAACAATCTCTGGAAGATTAAATTCCCCTTCGGCGCCATTTCCGAGTGTTTAATATCTGACGGGTGAAGGGACATTATCACTTTCTCCAATATTGAGTTAGTTCCTCAGCCGGTGCTAAATCGGTATTTGTATTTGTACATTGTTGCAAAGTCAGAAGTAAACAGCAGGGTGTGGTGTTAGAATTGAGCTGATGAGGTCGAAAACACGGTTAAAAATTCCGCTCAGGTCCGCAGCCGGCGGTCACAGATCCTTTCAACAGGGTGATTGAGTTATGTAGGGCTTTACTGGGTGGACTGATTTTTTGACGGCTACAAGATTTAATGTTTGGGAAACTCTGGGATTGTTTTGTGTACTTGTTCATGCCTTGGGGTATCATGGTTCAGGTTTTTCATAGTCGCCAACATACAGGTATATACTCATGTCAACTATAAACTTGGCCAGGCAGTTGATAACAGGCCGTATGTCCCTTAATGGCTTCCCAAATGCTTGACTAATTACTCGCCGCCACAAATGAGGCTTCTATAAAATGCTACGCATGCAAATCACACAACAATAAGTGAACAGACTGAGTGTCCTGCAAGGTCTGCTTATCACGTAGGAAGGGTAAACACCCGGGATTGCAATAGTGGGGATTTCTGGAGTGATAGGATATGATTTATCATACTGACCTAGATACAAGAAGATCCTTCTTTCTCGAGACTTGTTTTTGACAAACACCAAAAGACAAAATGTAAAAATGTTTTCAATACCAGTTCAAACATTTTCATTTATTAGCCACTGGGCAGTTGTGTGATGTCTGCTTCATTGATGATTAATATCTTAAAATCAGCATCGTAAAATGCTGCCTTGCCATCAGCTAGGGATTAGGTCATTAAATTTTTCATTACATTTTCAATTTGTTAATGGTTAGTGCCATTGAGAGTTGAACAATATAAACACAATACTCAAACTAGTTTCTTTCTATATTTAATTACGGACCATTGAGAAAAAAAAAAAAGTCAATAGTACACATTTACAAACCCCAAAACCTGTGAAGTTGGCACGTTGTGTAAATCATAAATAAAAATTATTCATTTGAATTGACTGCAAAGACAAGATTTTTAACGTTCGAACTGGAAAAAGTTATTTTTTGCAAATAGTATCTTATTTGGACTCCGCCAAGGCTGTCCTTTGTCACCGATTCTGTTGACAACTTTTATGGACAGAATTTCTATGCGCAGTCAAGGCGTTGAGGGGTTCCGGTTGGGTGGCCGTGGGATTAGGTCTCTGCTTTTTGCAGATGATGTGGTCCTGATGGCTTCATCTGGCCGGGATCTTCAGCTCTCACTGGATCGGTTCGCAGCCGAGTGTGAAGCGACCGGATAAGAATCAGCACCTCCAAGTCCGAGTTAATGGTTCTCTCCCAGAAAAGGGTGGAGTGCCATCTCCGGGTTGGGGAGGAGACCCTGGCCCAAGTGGAGGAGTTCAAGTACCTAGGAGTGTTGTTCACGAGTGGGGGAAAAGTGGATCGTGAGATCGACAGGCGGATCGGCGCGGTGTCTTCAGTAATGCGGATGTTGTACCGATCCGTTGTGATATAGAAGGAGCTGAGCCGGAAGGCAAAGCTCTCAATTTACCGGTCGATCTACGTTCCCATCCTCATCCTTTGGTCATGAGCTTTGGGTCATCATGGGTACAAGCGGCCGAAATGAGTTTCCTCCGCCGGGTGGCGGGGTTCTCCCTTAGAGATAGAGTGAGAAGCTCTGCCATCCGCAAGGAGCTCAAAGTAAAGCCGCTGCTCCTCAACATCGAGAGGAACCAGATAAGGTGGTTCGGGCATCTGGTCAGGATGCCACCCGAGGGAGGTGTTTAGGGCACGTCCAAACGTTAGGAGGCCATGGGGAAGACCCAGGACACGTTGGGAAAACTATGTCTCCCGGCTGGCCTGGGAACGCCTCGGGATCCCCCGGGAAGCGCTAAACGAAGTGGCTGGGGAGAGGGAAGTCTAGGCTTCTCTGCTTAGGCTGCTGCCCCCGCGACCCGACCTCGGATAAAGCGGAAGAAGATGGATAGATGGATGGATGGAGTATCTTATTTGGAATTTGATGCCTGCAACATGTTTCAAAAAAGCTTGCACAAGTGGCAAAGAAGACTGAGAAAGTTGAGGAATGCTCATCAAACACTTATTTGTAAAATCCCACAGGTGAACAGGCTAATTGGGAACAGGTGGATGCCATGATTGGGTATAAAAGCAGCTTCCATGAAATGCTCAGTCATTCACAAACAAGGATGGGGCGAGGGTCACCACATTGTGAACAAATGTGTGAGCAAATTGTCGAACATATTAAGAACAGAATTTCTCAACGAGCAGTTGCAAAGAATTGAGGGATTTCACCATCTAAGGCAGTGGTCCCCAAACTTTTTGTAGCTGCGGACCGGTCAACGCTTGATAATTCTTCTGCGGCCCGGTGGTTGGGGACCACTGATCTAAGGTTTATAATATCATCAAAAGGGGATAGAGAATCTGGAGAAATCGCTGCACGTGAGCGATGATATTACGGACCTTCGATCACTCAGGCGGTACTGCATCAAAAACCGACAGTGTGTAAAGAATATCACCACATGGGCTCAGGAACACTTCAGAAAACCACTGAAAGAAATAATAATGCACAGTAGCATTTACTTTGGAGAGTGGACTTCTGGTATCTCCTTCCAACTGTTTCTTCGTCAAACACACCTTCAGCAGCTTCTTTATATTTTTATTGATGAATGTCAGCTGTTTGATATTATATCAACATTTTTGGCTGGCGTTGGACTCATTTTGCTGCAGTTTGGCACAGACCAGTAATAATACGCTCAAATTGCTTTGCCAAGTTGGCGACACACTCGCTCATGTTTCTGATGATGTCTTTCTTTAATCCAATCAATATCTTCCACTTCTTTTCAGCGTTGTCCTTCAGGTGCAAAATAACTCACTGTCGAATAAGGGACATAAAACTCCAGACGAGGCTTCAGAAGACAAAAGATACCCAGGCAAGACGGAGAAAATCACATGGTTGCTCAATGCTATTGACAAAGTGTTTTCCAGCATATGTTATTCCTGTTCTGAAATGGTCATGTATCCATCAAATCTGCTGTTGAAGCTCGAACTATATAACCAATATTTAAGTTGATTGTATATGAGGAGCGGGACATGGATAAGCATTCTTGCTTTTTTTCCTGTATCCCTTTTCGGTGGGTGCCGTTGCATGTCTGTCAAATTACAAAGAGTGATGAAGTGTTGCTATATATGTCTGCCGGAATAAATAAATCAATTCATAAATAAATTCCAAATTCATTCAGAGTGACATTTGCTACCCCAGCTAATGGCGAGAATGCTTGAAATTCAAAGTTTTGCCTGCAACTTAAAATCGTAACAAATAGCCGAGAGACAGTTCCTATTTAAAAACACTCTTCAGTTAAAGTACTACTGTAATTTATTGCAATCTACTTTTATTTTATGTTAAAGGTCGTCTTATATTTCTTTAATTGGGTCTAAAAATATCCAATTTGATATTATTCGAGCCTAACTGTCCATTGTGATGTTTTGTACTTAAACATCATTATTTTTAATGATTCCGTTTGGAAAAAATACAACATTGAGTCTCCGCAGGGAAATACCGTAGGGCGCTCAATTTGATCAAGCTTTCCATGGCGGCAGCCTTCTTTAAGATCAACGTCCCCTAACGCAACTCTACAAGCACCGTGAGTGCGGGGTACTTTGTATTCCTGAGCGCTTCTGACACTTAAACGCAGCACTCAAACATCGGCGACATACGGCGGACGTTTTGATAGCAGCTTGAAAATGTTCAGCTCGATTCGCCACGTGCAAAACTGTCAGGCTCGCGCTTCAGAGTGGCAGTTTGTTTACGGCCGCCGCGACTACCTGCAGGTGCGCGATCGGAAATGATGCGTGGTTTCGTAATTTTGCTCCGTTGCTCGCTGGCAAAGCTGCGGCGGCCAATGTTCCCTCGGCATAATTGCTTCTCCCCAGGGGGAACCATGCATCACAATTTGATGGATGCCAGCACGTCAGGTAACTTCTATCAAACACAGACGTCCCGTATTGAAGTAACAAATGCGCCCCCCTGACTACGATCATGCTCAAATCAAAGGCAATGTGTGCTGGAGCAATCTGTCTTTGTGGCCCTTTCACTGCCTCCCCTCTCGGCAATTCTACGCTGGCAGGATGAAGCATCGATCCGCTTTCCGGCCTCCTCTTTCCGACGCTGATTAAGTCGGGTTGAAATGTGTCTCCCGCGCTTTTAGGACGAATAAATTGCGCTCCATTTGAATCCGACAGCAGGCCAATGATCGATCGGCAGCTGTGCCGTCATGCTAATGTGAAGGGTGATTTCGGCCAAAGCAATAACGAGGCTGCTGGTCCTAAAAACAGGGATGTGAGCACCCCTTTGAGGAAAAAAAAGAAAGAGGAAAATCGACGGAAAAAGAGGAGCATTTCTATTAGCGCTGTCGTGCAAAACCCCGAAAGAAGATGTTGAAAATCAAGACTACGCCCTAAAAACTGCTGGGTTAAAAATTTCGGTAACACTTTTGCATGGGTAACATATTCACCATAAATTAGTTGCTTATTAACATGCAAATTAGTAACATATTGGCTCTTAATGAGTCATTATTAAGTACTTATTAATGCCTTATTCTGCATGGCCTTATTA
The DNA here is from genome assembly GCF_033978795.1 of Nerophis ophidion. NCBI lineage: Eukaryota > Metazoa > Chordata > Actinopteri > Syngnathiformes > Syngnathidae > Nerophis > Nerophis ophidion. The sequence goes on from NC_084614.1 coordinate 59,471,686, forward strand.
TTCAACCAGTAAGCCATTAAAGGCCTACTGAAATGAGATTTTCTTATTTAAACGGGGATAGCAGGTCCATTCTATGTCGTACTTGATCATTTTGCGATATTGCCATATTTTCGCTGAAAGGATATAGTCGAGAACATCCACGATGAAGTTCGCAACTTTTGGTCGCTAATAAAAAAGCCTTGCCTCTACCGGAAGTCGCAGACGATGACGTCACAAGGGCGAGGGCTCCTCACGTCCTCACATTGTTTATAATGGGAGCCTCCAACAAAAAGAGCTATTCGGACCAAGGAAACGACAATTTCCCCATTAATTTGAGCGAGGATGAAAGATTTGTGGCTGATGATATTGAAAGCGAAGGACTAGAGAAAAATAAAAAAATAAATAAAGTTTTAAAAAAAAGGCGATTGCATTGGGACAGATTCAGGTGTTTTTAGACACATTTACTTGGACAATTCTGGGAAATCCCTTATCTTTCTATTGTGTTGCTAATGTTTTAGTGAGATTAAATAGTACCTGATAGTCGGAGTGGTGTGTCCACGGGTGTCTTGACGCCAGTGTCTGAGGGAAGTCACGGCAGATACAAGGACGGTGCAGACTCCACAGATCTCCGGTAAGAGGTGACTTTTTACCACAATTTTCTCACCGAACCCTGCCGGTTGACATGTGGTCCGGATCCATGTTCGCTTGACCGCTCTGATCCATAGTAAAGTTTCACATCCGGGAATTTTAAACAAGGAAACACCGTGTGTTTGTGTTGCTAAAGGCTAAAGCTTCCCACCTCCATTTTCCTACTTTGACTTCTCCATTATTAATTTAACAAATTGCAAAAGATTCAGCAACACAGATGTCCAGAATACTGTTTAATTGCGCGATGAAAAGAGACGACTTTTAACCGATAGTGGTGCTGCGCTATTATGTCCCCTCCAACACAAAACGTCATGCGTACACGTCATCATTTCGCGACGTTTTCAACAAGAAACTCCGCGGGAAATTTAAAATTGTAATTTAGTAAACTAAACAGGCCGTATTGGCATGTGTTGCAATGTTAATATTTCATCATTGATATATAAACTATCAGACTGCGTGGTCGGTAGTAGTGGGTTTCAGTAGGCCTTTAAGTAAGAGTCTTACCTCAATAACCTCAGAATTATTGCTTATTGGTAACCCTAACCCTAACCCTTATATGTTCCCCTACTGTCCAAATGACTCTAAATTAAGTCTTTGTTACTTAGAATATGTTCCCTATACTAAAGTGTTACCAAAATTATTATTATTTTTGTGTGTATTAGTGTTGTACCGATACCAATGCACATACTATTTTAATACTTTTCAGTACTTTTGGATACTTTTCTAAATGAAAGGGCACCACAAAAAATGCGTTATTGGCTTTATTTTAGCAAACAATCTTAGGGTACATTAAACATATGTTTTTTATTACAAATGTGTCCTTAAATAAAATAGTCAACATACAAGACAACTTGTCTTTTATTAGTAAGTAAATAAACAAAGGCTCCTAATTTACTCTGCTGACATATGCAGTAACATATTGTGTCATTTCTTATTCTGTTATTTTGTCAAAATTATTAAGGAAAAGTGGTACAAAATGAATTATTAATCCACTTATTTACTGTTAATATCTGCTTACTTTATCTTTTAACATGTTCTATCTACACTTCAGTTTAAAATATAATAACAATTCATTATTCTGTTGTTTGGATGCTTTACATTTGATACCACAAATTTGGGTGTCAATCTGATACCTTGTAGTTACAAGATCATACATTGGTCATATTAGAAGTTGTCATGTGTCCAGTGACATATTTCCTGAGTTTGTAAACATAATATACAGTTAAAAAAAGATGAAAGAAAATGTTGTGATGCCAAAAAATATCGACATAAGGATAATACAATCAACTAGATACACTCCTGTACTTGGTATCATTACAGTGGATGTTAGGTGTTTGTTTACATTGTGACAACGGTGAGCTACGGTGTGTAATGAAGCATATTTGGCTATTCCTCGTCCTGCAGAGATGATACTTGTAAGAAACATACTTTATTTGTTGCCATGGAGGCGAGGATTAGTCATTTAGAAGTAGCTAAAACACTGCCGACTGCGGACTGAACTTTAGCCGCTAGCTAGCTAGCCCTGTCATAAAGCACCTCTTCCTGAGGGCGGTTCAGTGTTATAACTTCACCTTTATCTTTAGTTTTTAAGCCAAAAGACTACAGTAGAATATTATTGTGGAATATGTCCCCCCCCTGCAAAAAAAAGACTTTAAAATTTTAGAGTGTAAAATTAAGTGGCCCAAATGTTCTAATTATATCATCACTACAAACAAGTATATATATATATATATATATATATATATATATATATATATATATATATATATATATATATATATATATATATAAATATACTTTAAGTTAAATGTCTTCAAGTTTTAACTGTAAAAAAACAGTGTCTTCTGTAGTGGACATCATATAACTGTTTGTAAAATGCTGATTTTAAGAAAAGTCATCTGACAATTTAACTTTTAAAAATGTAAATATCTCATAAATTCATGTTTGGCCTCATTGGCATCGAAAATATGTCCCGGTTGGTGGTTTATCAAGTTATTACATGGTTTATACTTGGTTTAGTGTCACCAAACTTCTTACTTGCTTCTTACAGGGCGTGGCCGTGCCAGCAATCTGAGGGTTCCTGGTTCGATCCCTAGCTTCTACCAGCTTAGTCACGTCCATTGTGTTCTTGTGTCCCAAGACACTTCACCCTTGCTCTTGACTATACAAGTATAGACATTTCCTACTGACAACATGGATAACAAATCCATTGAATCCACTTGTGGTTTCTGTGTTATTGAAAAATAAACGTGGGTTAAAACATTACAAGCACTGTTTTAAAAACACTCCAGACAAAGGCCTTGCAGTACGTACCTAGACCGAAGAGGTTCACTAAGGTTTGTTTGTCTGTCTGTTAGCAGCGTAACTCCAAAAAATTATGGATGGATTTTAATGAAAAGTTCAGTTAATGTCCGAACAAAACAATCCTTTCTCTCTCTTGGAAGATGTAATTTACTTTCAGACCGACCAATACAAAAGTGCCAGCAAAAAACTACACTGACCAAGTTTTAATTTTATACTGTCATACGTAACAGTATTATTATGTTGACTTCAATACCGAAATACCGCAGTATAAGACTGTTACACTCCTATAATGGAGGTGAATATTATTAACTTCTGAGATGCACTTTTTAATCAAGATACTATTAAGAAATTAATTAAACTACTTTATGGAATAATAAATGAACACCATACTAGAAATGCAAATTATGCATGTGTTCGGAAATGGATGATCGACTCAAACATTTTAGATGAAAAAGACATATCATGGAATGGTATTTGGAAAAATGCCAATAAGCCCTCTAGAAACATTAAAGATAAACTGACTCAATTTAAGATTTTGAATAGATTGTATTTTACATCTTCTCAGCTGTTTAAAATTTGTATAGTAGATAGCAAGTTATGGATGAAGTGTCAGGCAGCTGAGGCCACTTTTGTTCATTTATTGTGGGAATGTCAGAGAATAAAAGAGTTATGGTTGAAAACAACAAAAGAAGCAATATGAACATTCCAATGACACTGCAAACTTGTATTTTTGGAGATCTCCATCAATTTAGTAAAGTGTCATCCAAGAGTAAAAATGCATTTCTTTCAATATGCATAATAACAAAAAGGGTGATATTAGAGACATGGACAGATGTTGATAGTTCAACACTTTCTGACTGATATACACAAGCTATGGATATGATATCAGTAAAAAAAAAAAACTGCATTTAGTTTTGATAATAATGAATAATATATTGGAATATGGGATCCATTATATAGATTTGTTTGAACTATTAAATGAACCAAAAATATGACCGATTTTTATCGGTGGGAAAATATTGGACACAGTGTGTTGTCAAGCTTATGAGATGCGATGAAAGTGTAAGTTACTGTGACACTATTGCTCATTTTTATTTTACTTTTTTAATTTCTATTCTTTATAAATGTCTAAGGATGATGTCAATGAGGGATTTTTAATCATTGCTATATTGAAATTGTTACTGGTATTGATACTGTTGTTGATGATATTCTATTTTGTTTCACTACTTTTGGATTGTTCTGTGTCGTGTTTTTGTGTCCTCTTGATAGCTCTGTTTATTGTTGAGTGTTGCTGGGTCGGGTTTGGTCCTGGAATTGGATTGCATTGTTATGGTATTGCTGTGTATTGTTTTTTTTTGCATTGAATACAAAAAAAAAATTACTTCTGAGAGATGCTGCATAAACTCTACTGTATATGTAGACACATAATTAGCTGCTAGTCGCTTGTCAGCCGGGGTGCTAAAGATGAACACATTGTTTGTGAACACCATTCTTTTTAAGAAAAAATGTCCAATACTGACTGATGGTTGATCAGTCGGAACAGTTTTTTGTGAATTACTCTAAGCATATTCATTCCTAATTACAATAGTATTCGCCGTTGAGACTGCATAAAACAAATTATTGCTGAAATGTGAGTGGTGTACTCACATTTGGGGTAATCTGTATAAACAAATAATGACAGATCCACACGGCAGATTGAATAATGGCGTTAAAGAAAACAGATTGATGTGATTCACGCATCATTTAACATTCCACTATATAACCTTTGTCCTCCGGGTTTGCCTGCGATGAAGAGCAATAAACAGTAAACAAGATGAATAGCAATGACTGTGTTTGGAGGCACATCTCTTCGCATGTACTGCGACCTGCATTCCATTGGAAAGGCCACTTCTCATCACGTCCATATAACTAAAAAGGGACACGTACCACACCATGAATGATGCTAAATAAAGCACCGTCACAATAGCGTAGAACCCGAATGAAGCTGTCAGTAGGGATTGCTCATCAACGTCTCACATCCAGAAGGTTAGGTGGATATTCTCCCATCCGACATCTGTTACGTGTGATGATGAAACAGGCATCATCGTGGTCTTAATCAGCACAGGGGAGTATATCCAGTCAGGACGAGAACATTGACATGCTGAGGGCTGTAACGCTTCACGGCGTTCCCTGGCTTCACTCTGATGGACGGTCTTATGGGGTGGCCTCTGGTTTGTCTACTCCCGGAGGGTCCACTCACTCCTCGAAACATGCTGCCAGGTTTCCTTAAGAACGGTCAAACTTCACTTTCTTTGGTTGAAATTTAAAGGCCTACTGAAATGAGATTTTCTTATTCAAACGGGGATAGCAGGTCCATTCTATGTGTCATACTTGATCATTTCGCGATATTGCCATATTTTTGCTGAAATGATTTAGTAGAGAACATCCATGATAAAGTTCGCAACTTTTGGTGCTGATAAAAAAGCCTTGTCTTTACCGGAAGTCGCAGACGATGACGTCACAAGGGCGAGGGCTCCTCACGTCCTCACATTGTTTTTAATGGGAGCCTCCAGCAAGAGCTATTCGGACCGAGAAAACGACAATTCCCCCATTAATTTGAGCAAGGATGAAAGATTTGTGGATGATGATATTGATAGCGAAGGATTAGAAAAAAAAAAATAAAAAAAATAATGTAAAAAAAAAAATAGACGATTGCATTGGGACAGATTCAGATGTTTTTAAACACATTTACTAGGACAATTCTGGGAAATCCCTTATATTTTTATTGTGTTGCTAGTGTTTTAGTGATATTTAATAGTACCTGATAGTCGGAGGGGTGTGTCGACGGGTGTCTTGAGGCCAGTGTTTGAGGGAAGTCGACGGCAGATACAAGGACTCCGCAAACTCCACAGATCTCCGGTAAGAGGCGACTTTTTAACACAATTTTCTCACCGAAACCTGCCGGTTAACAAGTGGTCCGGATCCATGTTCGCTTGACCGCTCTGATCCATAGTAAAGCTTCACTTCCGAGAATTTTAAACAAGGAATCATCGTGTGTTTGTTTGGCTAAAGGCTAAAGCTTCCCAACTCCATATTTCTATTTTGACTTCTCCATTATTATTTGAACAAATTGCAAAAGATTCTGCAACACAGATGTCCAGAATACTGTTTAATTGCGCGATGAAAAGAGACGACTTGTAGCAAGTGGTGCTGCGCTAATATTTCCTGACAGTCCGTGACGTCACGCGCACGAGTCATCATACGCGTTATTTTCAACAAGAAACTCCGCGGTAATTTTAAAATTGCAATTTAGTAAACTAAACCGGCCGTATTGGCATGTGTTGCAATGTTAATATTTCATCATTGATATATAAACTATCAGACTGCGTGGTCGGTAGAAGTGGGTTTCAGTAGGCCTTTAAATAGGGATAAACCATATCCAGCAGATGGCGCTTTGAGGACAAAAGCTTGTTTTCTGAACATTTAATAGAAAAAAGGCTCCAATTAAGACTTAGATTTAGACTTCCTTTTATTGTCATTCATATTTGAACTTTGCAGTACAGATAAGAACGAAATGTTGTTGCATTAGCTCATGAAGAGGCTGTTTGCAACTTTTAAGAAGATGCCTGGAGTGCGCTAACTTTCCAATGTGTTTTAAGAATTTTATGCCACCCTCTTACGGCTTTTAGTATGTAATGACTTCGGATGACTGACCACCGATCGTTATCAGAAAACTTTTGTGAAAAAGTATATGATTACCGATTAATGCCTGTTAATGCTGATCGACCCCCTCTAGCGGACACTGTATTTATTTTTAGCACGCCGGCTGACAAGAGGCTAGCAGCTAATTATGTGTCTCCATTCACAGTGTGCAGCCGCTCACATAAGTTAACAATAATCACCTCCAATACAGCAAATCAACTTAATTTCTTATTTATTATAGTCTTTATCTCTGTAGGATAAGTCTAAACATGTTACAAACCAAGAGCAGGCATGCTAATAGCTAAGCTAACTGCCGAGTTGGCTTTTAACATCACCAAGAAATACTGTAAGTGTTTAGTAAAGTTTTTAAGAAGTGGAGATGAAACCGAGTAACAAAGTAAGCAGATATAAATATGAAATCAACAATTAGATTACCAAGAGTTTGAGAAAATTATATAACAACTGTTTGTGTGTTAGCATTGTCACAGTCAGTACACGACACAAAGGGGAGGGCCGATTGATCCATAGACTGATGTTGTCGGTACTTGGGGTCGTATCAGTATATGTTCGATACTAAAGTGACTGGTACTACTAAATTGAATCAGCAGTCTAAAACTATGATTTGAAATATCCCAAATGAATAGCTTAGTTACTAACTTAGACTTAGACTTAGTTCCTTCCCTTCCTATTGGAACATTGGGCGACAAGTCCCCTCCATTTTCCCTGTTCTCTCTTTGCTCCGTGCCAGCTGACACCCATCTCCCTTTGATCTTCCATTGCTGTCTGTCTCCACATCTTCTTCGGTGTCCTTTTCTTCCTTATTCCACCTTCTGGCATCCAGTCCATTGCCACACTTGCCAATTTCTCTCTTGGCAGTCGCAGTACATGCCCCATCATTCTCCTTCTCCTTTTGGAGATAATGTCAGACAGTGCTGCTAGACCTGCCCTTCTCCTCACCTCCTCGCTGGAGATGTGATCCCTCCAGGAGATCTTCAGGATGGATCAGAGGAATCGTCGGTGGAAGACGTCAAGCTTGTTGGTGGTACTGGCTGCCTTCATCCACGTCTCACAGGCATAAGTTGCTGTTAGTATGACCACTGACATGTACAAGCGTAGCTTGATGGCCGTTGTGATGGCTTTGGACGACCAGATGTTTCGGATCTGTTGGAAAACTCCTGCAGCTTTGCCAATTCTGTTATTGACGTGTTTCTCCATGTCTCCAGTACTTGAGATGTGAAATCCAAGTTAGGTGAAGTTGTCATATTCGTCTACAGTGAGTGGTGGAAAGGGTTGTATTAGTCCAACAGCCATGGCCTTGGTCTTTTCTTGGCTTATCCGTAGTCCGACTTTTTCACCTTTTGTAATTGTTTGGTTGTCAAATTTTAAGGTCCCGTTTTACCCGACACATGAAATGTGACGAAATGGGGCGCTGCACTACCCACCTTAGCCGCCGGATTGGCATTAGAGTGTTGGATATCTCCCCCTTCCCTTCACTCACGGAAAATCCACCCAGTAATTGGACCATACAAATCCCTATTGTTCATTTGACAAAACTGCAGTACTTGGTGTTCTTTACTCAAAACATCAGCTGAACGACAGCCTGCTCTAAATACCAAAGGGATGTATACCATCCAATATTCACTACAGTATCCCCTTGGCTAGGATCATAAAGAAGTCTTTCTCTTTCTCATCGTCATCCTGTTTTGATCTGTGAGGGGACCCCAGAAATACCAACAAGACAGAGAAGGAGTGATCACATGCAAACACACATCTCCCAGGTTTCGTGTGCGATTAAGAACTTGCATTTGTGTCCCCGGGGCATCTTTTCCCTCTTTGAATTTGGCCGGCCGAGGGCTTAATGTGTCCTACGTAACAGTGACGCGACATCAGCAAGCTAAGAAGAGACACACAAAGAGACAGCTGCCACCAGTGAGCAGCACGTCTGCCGTGACAGCGTCATGGCGTTGTTCCCCTGGACACGGCAGCTGTGCTTGTAGTATCAGATCATGTATGACGTCAGCCTGAAGTCAGCATGCAAGTGTGGTGGGGGGAGGAGGGGCAGATGGTATCCGGGCTAATATTGGGGAGGTCATTTTATACACGCACACACCTATATATATATATATATATATATATATATACAGTTGTGATCAAAATTATTCAACCCCCACACAATTTTGGTGTTTTAGCAAGTTGGACATTTATTCCGTATTTTGTTTATAGTCATATCAAATAAAGATGTGTCAAATAGACAAATGCAACTTAAATTGTAACACTGTATTTTACAAAATACCAAAAAAGGACATTTTTCTTAATATCTCATTGACAAAATTATTCAACCTCTTGAAGATCATAACGCTTAAGAACATAATTTGAATAAGGTCTTTTCAATCAGGTGTTGAAAACACCTGTAGATGTGATTAGAACCATAACGAGCAACAATTAAACTGATTGAAAAAGACTGTGATGCTCAGCTTCTTGTAGATGGTCAATGGTGTATTTGCAACATGAGGAAGTCCAGGGAGTGGTCAAAAAAGTTAAGAGAGGATGTAATTTCTCTTCATAAGAAAGGATATGGATATAAGAAAATAGCAAAGACAACAAATTCCAAGAGACACAGTTGGGAGCATAATTCGCAAGTTTAAAGCTGAAGGCACAGTGGAAACACTACCTGGGCGTGGTAGAAAGAGGATGATGTGTGCGTACAGTGGTGAAAAACCCCGGGTAACAGCTGAGGAACTACACCAGGACATTGCAGAGGGGGGAACGCAGGTTTCGTCTCAGACAAGAAGGCGCGCAGTACGAGATGAAGGCCTCCATGCCAGAACTCCCAGGCACACCCCACTTCTGACTACCAGGACAAGAAAATACTCTACAGTGTGCCAAAAATCATCTGGACAAACCCCAAAGGTTTTGGGAAACTGTTCTATGGAGTGATGAGACAAAAGTGGAACTCTTTGGGCCTATGAATCAACGTTATGTCTGGAGGAGAAAAAATGAAGCGTATAAAGAGAAGAACACCTTTCCTACTGTTAACCATGGTGGGGGGTCAATCATGCTCTGGGGCTGTTTCTCTGCCTCAGGTACCGGGAATCTCCAGCACGTTCAAGGCATTATGAATTCTATTTCTTACCAGGATATATTAGCTGCAAATGTCATGAAGTCAGTGACGAAGCTGAAGCTTGGACCTTCCAACAGGACAACAATCCCAAGCATACCTCCAAATCAACATCAGAGTGGTTGCAGAAGAAGGGCTGGAAGACTCTGGAGTGGCCTTCACAGTCGCCAGACCTAAATCCTATAGAAAACCTGTGGTGGGACTTGAAGAAGGCAGTTGCAGCACGCAAGTCCAAGAATATGAATGTACTGGAGGCCTTTGCCCAAGAGGAATGGGCTAAAATACCTGTAGATCGTTGCAAGAAGCTTGTGTCCGGTTATGTATCACGTTTGAAGGATGTAATTACTGCCAAAGGGTGGTCTACTAAGTACTAAAGATGCATGTAACTAAGGGGTTGAATAATTTTGTCAATGAGATATTAAGAAAAATGTCCTTTTTTGGTATTTTGTAAAATACAGTGTTACAATTGAAGTTGCATTTGTCTATTTGACACATTTTTATTTGATATGACTATAAACAAAATACGGAATAAATGTCCAACTTGCTAAAACACCAAAATTGTGTGGGGGTTGAATTATTTTGATCAGAACTGTATATACATATATATATATATATATATATATATACATATATATATATATATATATATATATATATATATATATATATATATATATATATATATATATATATATATGTATATATATATATATATATATATGTATATAAAATGACCTCCCCAATATCAGTCCAGATACCATCTGCCACATGTACGCAGATACTACAATCATTTAAGTGGCAGCCGACATGTTTCAACAGGCTTCAGAGATATTATACAGACAGCTTGCTGAAATATCAACATGGCTTCAAAATAACGGTTTAACCCTAAATTATAACAAAACAGTCTCAATGCATTTCTCTTTGAGGAAACAATCATTAAATGAAATTCAAGTCAACAATTATCAAAACAAAATAGAGCAGGTCAATGAATTAAAATATTTGGGTGTTATTTTGTACCCGAAACTAAAATTTAATGGCCATATCATAGAAATGACTAAGACGATAAAAAGAAATATAAACTCTTTCAGGCATATTAGATCATGTTAATCTGTTAAAGCTGCATGTTTACATGCATGCAATGATGTTAGCCCTTATGTATTATCGTGGCATGATCTGGGGACAGGCCACGAAATGTGTAGTGAAGCCTCTGTGGTCATTATATAAACAAACATTAAAGACGTTTGATCAAAAAACAATGAAGCATCATCACTGCCTTAATACTCAAAAATATAACATGAGTTTTCATAATTTTATACATTTCTCATTTTAAAAAGCTATTTTTAAGTGTCCTAATGGATTAGCCCCTGATGTGATGTGTAAAGAAATACGCAGATACAGTAGTGAAGGTGTGCAGACTGGAGCTGCAGTCGGTGGGAGCCATACTTGCCAACCTTGAGACCTCCGATTTCGGGAAGTGGGGGGTGGGGGGCGTGGTCGGGGGTGGGGCGGAGGCGTGGTTTGGGGGCGTGGTTGGGTGGAGGGCGTGGTTAAAAGTGGAGGGGTGTATATTTACAGCCAATTCACCAACTCGAGTATTTCATATATATTTCATATATATATATATATATATATATATATATATATATATATATATATATATATATATATTTATATAAATATATATATATATATACAGTAATATATGTATGAAATACTTAACTTTCAGTGAATTCTAGCTATATATATACATATATATATATATATATATTTTTTTATATATATAAATAAAAGAAATAGTGTAATTTCAGACGGCACCTAACAAATACACAGTAATGAAAACACAGTTGTTCTACTAACTGTACTGTGCTTGCTGGTTACTAAAAACAACAACAACACTTACCTTTCACTATTTAAGTAACGTAACTTCTGAGTTTCCAGAAGATGGCACCAATATGTGCTTTGCCCTGCCGTCTCTCGCTGTCAGCTCTGTTCGTTTTTGTGTTGTTTGCGTCTATTTTCGTCTGTCAGCTCACTGCTTGTGTATGACCGCCAAACACTGTTGGATCTTTGCCCCTCTACAAACTGATATAAACAACTTCGACGTTGGTTTTTCGACGTCCCAGTCAGCTTTTTCACCTGGCCGGATTCCTGCCTTCCTTTCCCGCCTCGTGGCTCCTCTCCCCCGCCACCTGCGGGCTGTGTGCCTGGCCCCACCTGGATTAGCTGCGCTCTTGGACGTGCTGGCCCCCGCCAGGTTCGGTCTTGTGAACGCAAGATCTTTGACATACAAAACTTTCATCCTGAAGGATTTCTTCACTTCCCGCGGATTTGACTTCCTCTGTGTGACGGAAATATGGCTGAGAGCCGGTGAGTACGCCCCTTTTAATGAACTTCTGCCTCTGGAGTGTTCCTACTTTAATTCTCCGCGGTCGTCCGGCTGAAAAGGAGGAGGATTAGCAGTCGTTTTTAAAAATTACTTTAAATGCCATAAGATCCGCCTGCAATCCTCCTTTTTCAAGCTTCGAACTGTGCATGTTTGAGCTGGGTGGGGCGTGGCCTCCAGCTCCTGCTGAATTTCAGGAGATTTTTGGGGGAACATTTCTTTGGGGAGGTTATCGGAAGAGGCGCTGAATTCCGGGAGTCTCCTGGAAAATCCGGGAGGGTTGGCAAGTATGGTGGGGACTGTAGAGTGAAAAGGTTTCTGACGACTCTGGGTCAGTCTGCGTTGTCAGTGAAGGCCTCCACAAAACTGAAACAAGTGGCTTAAGGAAAATCAGAAATGTGAGCAATAGAACCGGTTGTAATACGGACAAATGGGGCCAATTATTTTCAATGTGTTTCTATTTTTTTGTACTTGTACTTCATCCTTTAGTATGTGTTTTACACCTTTCTCAACTTTTTCTAAAAACCTAACCAAGGACAAAAGTTGAAAATTAGCCTGTGGCTAGAAGTCTTATGTACTTTGAAATTGGTTACCTGTGGGTAGCAATGTTTAACTGTACTGTCGCTGTCAAATAAATACATACATTTAAAAAAAAATTAAATAAAATCTCCATTTTAACAGAAAATAATACATGCATAACTCTTACATTTTAATATTTTACTATCAAAAACTGTAGGGCAGGGATTCACACGGCCCCACCAGATAGTAGAAACATATGAGAAGTGAATGGTCGTCAGGAAGGCCGGAGCGTCAATAACAAAAATTTCTTGTGCAAGGTAAGCATGGGAAACGTGGTATATCAGACTCTCAATAACAGTGAATTAATGGTGACGGCGTGGTGAGGTTGGGAGAGTGGCCGTGCCAGAAACCTGAGGGTTCTTGGTTCGATCCCGACCTTCGACCAACCTCGTCACGTCTGTTGTGTTCTTGAGCAAGACACTTCACCCTTGCTCCTGATGAGTCGTGGTTAGGGCCTTGCATGGCAGCTCCCTCCATCAGTGTGTGAATGTGTGTGTGAATGGGTAAATGTGGAAGTAGTGTCAAAGCGCTTTGAGTACATTGAAGGTTGAAAAGCGCTATACAAGTATAACCCATTTACCATTTAATACACTTTGCCTGACTGTGTCACGTGTGGGGGGTCGCAGCTTACTGCAGGGTTCATTCCCCAGGGATGCAGACGGACCACTCCGGACAAGGCGTGCAGGTAGGAACATGATTTAATCATCAAAAAATAATGCTTATTACCTAAAACAGAAAATAAGAAAAAGGGATGCGTGCCGATCACATGGGAAGCTAAGGAAAAAAAAGAGCAGGAATCATGAGCTAGGAAACACAAATGCTAAACGTAACAGGTTGCATATAGCAAACAATAACACCAGGCCGACTGCCTGGCAAAGGCAGGATTAAATAGTCCCTAAAATTAGTGCTCAGGTAAAAGGTGAGCGTCCCGAGCACCAATCAGAGACAGGTGGAAACAATAAGCACCAATGGTAACAAAAAACAAACAAGGGTGCAAAAAAAACAGTAACTAAGGGAGTCCAAAACTAACAGAATATAACCATACATTTTCCTGGCCACGGATCATGACAAACTGCACCTTTTCTGCCTCTATCCATCCATCCATTTTCTACCGCTTGTCCTGTTCGTGGTCGCGGGGGGTGCTGGAGCATATCTCAGCTGCATTCGGGCGGAAGGCGGGGTAAACCCTGGACAAGTACCTACCAATACAAATTGCAGCAAAAACAGCAATAGTTCAGTATTCAAGTTGATATGGTGATAATGAAATCAGGAAGCGGGCAGCAGGGTGGAAGAGGGGTTAGTGCGTCTGCCTCACAATACGATGGTCCTAAGTAGTCCTGGGTTTAATCCCGGGCTCGGGATCTTTCTGTGTGAAGTTTGTATGTTCTCCCCGTGACTGCGTGGGTTCTCTCCGGGTACTCCGGCTTCCTCCCACCTCCAAAGACATGCACATGGGGATAAGTTGATTGGCGACACTAAATTGGCCCTAGAGTGTGAACATGAGTGTGAATGTTGTCTGTGTATCTGTGTTGGCCCTGCGATGAGGTAGTGACTTGTCCAGGGTGTACATCGCCTTCACCCGATTGTAACTGAGATAGGCACCAGCGCCCCCCCGCGACCCCAAAGGGAATAAGCGATAGAAAATGGATAGATGGAAATCAGGAAGCTATGACTTGCTGCAGCAAAACCTCTGGAAAATATTGGAAAAAGTAAAACCACAGACATATATACTGCAGTGATTACAAACAATGCATTGGAGGCAGACACAACAGTTGACATACTTCACACAAAAGTCATAATTTATCCGTAATTGTTGGTCCAAAGCTTATTAAGATTTGGGCAAAATGAGGGTAATATGTTTATTTTTGGTCATTTAGTATTTTCTGACGTACATTTTGCCTTGTTAGGGAGACGCTGGTCACTAAACCCTGCATGACTGTAGTAGTGGAGAACATTAAAAACTTGCCCAAAAACTATTATATGTACTACTAAAAAATGACAAAGACATGCACCTGAGGATAGGTTGACCGGCAACACTAAATTGGCCCTAGTGTGTGAATGTGAGTGTGAATGTTGTGTGTCTATCTGTGTTGGCCCTGCGATGAGGTGGCGACTTGTCCAGGGTGTACGCCGCCTTCTGGCCAAATGCAGCTGAGATAGACTCCAGCAACCCCGCGCCACCCCGTAAGGAATATTCGGTAGAAAATAAGTGGATGTACCACTTTGACTAAATAAAAATATGGTTTAATGTAAGTATGTGCTGTAGTAAATTTAGAACTATATTTAGACACACATGATAAATGATAAATGGGTTGTACTTGTATAGCGCTTTTCTACCTTCAAGGTACTCAAAGCGCTTTGACACTACTTCCACATTTACCCATTCACACACTGATGGAGGGAGCTGCCATGCAAGGCGCTAACCAGCACCCATCAGGAGCAAGGGTGAAGTGTCTTGCTCAAGGACACAACGGACGTGACGAGGTTGGTACTAGGTGGGGATTGAACCAGGAACCCTCGGGTTGCGCACGGCCACTCTCCTACTGCGCCACGCCGTCTCTATATTGGGTTTTTTCATCAGGAAATCTAATGTCAGAACTTCTCAATAATTAGCCGCACACGTCCTAGGTACCAACACGGCGCCTCTTGTTTAGTTGTCCATATTCTTTCCATACATGATTTTCAACACTTTTCTGGCAGTTAATGTGGCTAGTGTGCAACCCCCCAATCCGTCACTTTTCATGTGTCAGGTAAACTGCGACGAACGGGGTCATAGGAGTTCCCCTTCCTACTGTACATTTACGTTTAGACTCTTAGTACACAGGTGTCACTCTCAGAGCCCGGGGATCAATCGTGACAATTTATATGGCAATATGGAAATAATTTGCGTCAAGGTAATTTATCTTTCCATTTATCTAAATTTTTACAGAAAAAAAAATATATGATTGCAGTGTATATTTGATCAAATATCAAATATAAACAGGACACATTATGAAACAAATATACGGTACATTAATTTTTCCTGGTGTTAAAATATGAATACATAGAATTGTACACAATGTAAACATAACTAGACAATCAGGCAGTTCAGTCGATTCTACTTTAACAAATCAAAACAGGGGCACTGTTTTTCCATTCACAGTAATATGCTGTAAAAAAAAGAACATTTTACGGGAAAATTCTGCTGACTGAGTAGCCAGTTTTTTTTTTCTTGCAAAAGCTACAGATAGTTTTTTACAGCGCACTCCAAAAAGCAGAAGGCGGTCAGCAGACCACAGAGACTTAACAGGACAGTGAAAATACAACAGATCCATTAAGTAAGCTGGTGCTTGGCCATTGAATACCCTTTAGTTAATGGATAGGATTTTGTACTAAATCCTGAAATGAACAAGCCAGTGCCAAGACGGGGGTAATACAACTGAATTTATGCCATCTTGACAATAGCCTGGCGGCAGCGTAGTGTTCTGATAACATGTTTTGTTGAGACAGAAAAGTGAGTTGCAATAGTCAAGGCGTGATGAAAAAAGTGTGAATAATCATTTCTAATTCAGAATGAGGTAATATGGATCTGAGTTTAGAGACGTTTCTGAGGTGGAAATAGCAGGGGCGCGTAATACATTTGATGTGCTCCTGGAAAAGCATGGTGTGGTTCACTGTGACCCCCAGGTTTCTCAGACTGGGGCTGGCATTCCCACGAAGGGACCCTAAGTAGTTAGGTACTTTAAAAGTTACAGTGTCAGGGGAAATAATTAACACGTCTATTTTGGCAGCCTTCATCTGAAGAGTATGACTCGCCATCCAGTTTTTAACCTCAGTCTGACAATTATTTAGGTAGGTAGGTCTCTATTGTCATTGCACAAGTATAGCACAAACCCGTTCAAAATTAGACAGACAAACAGTGTAAAGGGTTACAGAACAGGAACACTGATGGGTCGCCACAAGGCGACCCGTAACAGATGGGAAAAAGGTAAACGCTGGGGAAGGATGAGTGAAAAAATACAATCTTGATTGGGCTCCTAAGGGGGCCCAGTCAGGGGTGGGGGAAAACCTCCATAGCAAAGCACATATACATATTACAACATGCAGCTGTGGGGCTGTCTTGGTTGACAAGATTCTGCAACATCGCGTGGACATCCGGGGCGGTGCCTCTGGATTGGCAGACCAGGGTGGTGGTTCTTCTCTTTAAGAAGGGGAACCGGGATCACACTCCTCAGCCTTCCCGGTAAGGTCTATTCAGGTGTACTGAAGAGGAGGCTCAGCGAAGGAACAGCGTGGTTTTCCTCCTGATCGTGGAACGGTAGACCAGCTCTATACTCTCGGCAGGGTCCTTGAGGGTGCATTGGAGTTTGCCCAACCAGTCTACATGTCCTTTGTGGGCTTGGAGAAGGCATTCGACCTTGTCCCCCGGGAAGTCCTGTGGGGAGTGCTCAGAGAGTATGGGGTACCAGACTGTCTGATTATGGTGGTCCGCTCCCTGTATGATCAGTGTCAGAGCTTGGTCCGCATTGCCGGCAATAAGTCGGACCCCTTTCCAGTGAGGGCTGGACTCCGTCAAGGCTGCCCTTTGTCACCGATTCTGTTCATAACTTATGTAGACAGAATTTTAAGGCACAGTCAGGGCGTTGAGGGGATCCGGTTTGGTGGATGCACGATTAGGTCTCTGTTTTTTGCAGATTATGTTGTCCTGATGGTTTCAACTGGCCAAGACCTTCAGCTCTCACTGGATCGGTTTGCAGCCGAGTGTGAAGCGACTGGGATGAGAATCCGTATCTCCAAGTCCGAGTCCATGGTTCTCGCCCGGGAAAGGGTGGAGTGCCATCTCCAGGTTGGGGAGGAGATTTTTCCCCAAATGGAGGAGTTCAAGTACTTAGGAGTCTTCTTCACGAGTGAGGGAAGAGTAGATCGTGAGATCGACAGGCGGATCGGTGTGGCGTCTTCAGTAATCCGGACAATGTTTCGATCCATTGTGGTGAAGAAGGAGCTGAGCTGAAAGGCAAAGCTCTCAATTTATTGGTAGATCCCATCCTCACATATGGTCATGGGTTTTGGGTTATGACCGAAAGGACAAGATAATGGGGACAAGCGGCAGAAATTAGTTTCCTTCGCCGGGTGGTGGGTCTCTCCCTTAAAGATAGGCTGAGAAGCTCTGTCATCCAGGAGGAGCTCAAAGTAAAGCCGCTGCTCCTCCACATTGAGAGGAGCCAGGTGAGGTGGTTCGGGCATCTACTAAGGATGCCATCCCTAGGGAGGTGTTTAGGGCATGTCCGACCGGCAGGAGTCCACAGGGAAGACCCAGGACACATTGGGAAGACTATGTCTCCCGGCTGGCCTGGGAACACCTCAGGATCGCCCCGGGAGGAGCTGGATGAAGTGGCTGGGGAGAGGGAAGACTGGGCTTCCCTGCTTAGGCTGCTGCCCCCGCGACCCGACCTCGGATAAGTGGAAGTAAATGGATGGATATTGAGATATCGAGCAACAGAGGGGAGGAAGTGGGGACCACAGTGGCAGGCTGCAACTCTTTAGGCGCTGCTCAGCTGTCCATCACCCCTAAGGGATTTCCGTCAAGGCCGTAGGGTATGTGTGCCTGGCGTATATTTTTTGTGGATGATTCAAAACAACTTCATGTGTCCTATCAGGGTTAAATTAAACGAACAACTGAAGGTCATCAGCGGAAATATGCAATGGGATACCTTCAAAATTCCTGATGACTGGCAGCATTTATAGGGTAAAGAGGATAGGCCCCAAAACTGAATCCTGGGGCACCCCACATGAGAGGGGAACAGACTATGACTTATGAGGGCCAACAGCCACAGAGAAAGATCTATCTGCCAAATATGATTTATAGACCATTGCAAGACTGTACCTGAAAAGCCCACCCGGTCCCTCAGCCGGTCTACAAGGACTTGATAGTCAATAGACATTGTCAAAGGCTGCACTGAGGTCGTCCAGAACCTTTACTGTACATTACCAGCCTATCTCAGCATTAAAATACAGTAGCATAGTAGGCCTAAGAATACATTAAAGACAACGCAGAGGTTTTATTTGACAAGTATATTTAGTATTATTGGCCACATTACACACAGTAAAATAACACACAGTAAAACTGTGTAATTTTGTCATCTTGTGGTTTATTATGATATGATTTATTGCTCATTTACATTTTTTTCATGACATTATACTGTTGTTACTGTATGTAAACATCTGCACTGCTACAACATAATACCCTTTTTGTGGTATGAATAAATGTCTATTCTATCCTATTCACAAAAGAGGAATAATAGTGAATGACGAAGTCCGACTTTCGGTAACATATTTTTCGCGAAAAATTTAGTAAACACCAATTGATTTTGAAGATTTTATTGTATTTCGAAATGTATGATTTAAACTCTGAAACAAAATCTAATGCTGACATTTCCATGTTTAACAACTTTTGCTCTAACATGAGCATGACCTTATCAAAGCAGAGATGTATCCACCTGCACTCTGCCAATACAATTAACTAGAACAGTGTCTGCATTTTTTTTATTTTTTTTTCTCCAGAAAACAAAGAGACCCGTTTTGTAAGTGTCAAACAGATGCAAAGCAGCACCGGAAAATGTCAATTAAAATAACAATTAGTGGTTTGCCCACAAGCACTATTGCAGTTTTGAGGTTTTATCATTGTCATCAAACGGTGACTCAAGAAATTATTTTGCTAAAAAAACAAAAAACAACAGCAACCAGACAAGCATCTCATGGCAACTCAGCGGCGAAGAAGTTGAAACAATGAAGCGAGCAGACAGTGAGTGATGGCGGACGCAATGTAATAAAGGTCAGCGCGGCACAGGGGCGGAACGCTTCTTACACGCACTTTTATGTGAATTAATTTCAATGTTTTGGCCTCGCCACTTGAAGGACATAAGTTTTTTCATTTTTCCTATTTCTTCCCTTCTTCTGATTGATTGATTGATTGATACTTTTATTAGTAGATTGCACAGTACAGTACATATTCCGTACAATTGACCACTAAATGGTAACACCCGAATAAGTTTTTCAACTTGTTTAGTCGGGGTCCACGTTAATCAATTCATGTGTATTCTTATTAGCCACACGCACAAGGACAAGTTGTAAAACCAGTTTTCATTAGAATGAAAAAGAGCAGATTTAAATCAAGATGACATCTTTTCTGCTTCAAGCTGCGTGATACAATTTCAATTAAATGAGATGTTTGGGAATACTCATCTTAGGAAGTAAACAGAGTTGACACATGATCTCAAACTAGCCTGTTCTTTATATCCATCCATCCATCCATTTTCTACTAATTATTCCCTTTGGGGTCGCGGGGGGAGTTGGTGCCTAACTCAGCTACAATCGGGCGGAAGGCGGTGTATACCCTGGACAAGTCTCCACCTCGTCGCAGTGTTCTTTATATAAGTTACTCCAAAGGTGCAACATGTCCTAGAATTAACCTTCTTTCATCTTTAAGGCCTGCAGAATTCACGATTGACCCACGTGTAATAATAATAATAACAATAATAATAATAATAATAATGATAATGACATTTATTTATAGAGTGCTACAGTTCATATTATAAAACAAAGACCAGTGTATACAATTTAAAATATAAGAGTAAAGAACATTGGTACCTAAATAAAAAAATACAAGAAACACAACAAATGCTGTTTAAAATGAAATATTAAGTTAGACTTAAAATTAGACTAACTTTATTGATCCACAAGGGAAATTGTTCCACACAGCAGCTCAGTTACAAAGGATGAAAAGGATAAGAATGGAAAGGATAATGCAGGTTTAAAGTAGAATAAATATGTACCATAGTAGCAATATAAAACATAACATACACGATTATGTATGTGGAAGACCTCTTCTCACCGCGTTCCTTGGACCACCAATGTCAGACATCACCACTCCTTTTCAGAGTTTACAACAAAGTTTATTTTACAATAACCTTGTTGGATTGTGCAAAGTCTTTGTGCTTTTCAGCAAATGTCTGTTTCCTCAATTGAGCACATGGATGGTCTCTCTGCTTTGTTTCGACTCGTGTTACACCATAAACCACCATCAACAACTCTCCCCTCTCCTTCCCGACTGCTGCCTTTAACAGAGCCACAGGTGATCAGACAAACACTCTCAGCTGTATCATCTGCGCACCTATCGCTGATCTCGAAGCCGGTCCTGGTATAACCCGCTTCGCTGCAAGCTCACAGGCCACCCCCCCACAATGTAATATTTACATATGATATATACAGTATATAATATATTCTGAATATATTATATTATAATATTATATTATTTGTCATATAATATATACAATATATAACAAATCCCAATTACCATGTACAATATTACAGTAAATGTAACAGCTGCAGCATAAAATAGAGAGTAGACCCTGCAGAAAATATACATTATAAACAAAGAGAGGTCGCTAACATAGAAGCGCTCAAGTAATAGAGAGATATCATCTATTGCTGTATGGTGACTGATTATACAGCTGGATGGAGTGTGGAATGAAGGAGTTCTTGAATCGAACACTGTAGGAACGAAGCTGAAGGAGCCTGTTGGAGTAAGAGCTCCACTGTCCCTCAATTGTCTTGTAGAATGGGTGGGCAGGATTGTCCATGATGGCGAGCAGTTTGTCCAGTGTCCTCCTGTCCCTCACAGACACAAACGCCTCCAACTGGGTGCCAATAATTTGGCCAGCTTTTCGGATCAGCTTGTCAATCCGGTTTGAGTCCCTATTGTTCCCCCAACGAACCACAGCAAAGTACAGGGCACTGGCCACAACAGACTGATAAAAGATCTCCAACAGCTTGCTGCACACAACAAAGGACCTAAGCTTCCCAAGTAAAAAGAGTCTGCTCATGCCCTTCTTGTAAACAACTTTTGCAGTTGTCCTTCCAGTCTAGTCTGCTGTTCAAGTGGACTCCCAGGTACTTGTGCTGCCCCACTACTGCCACCTCCCGGCCCTGGATCTTGATGGGCTCCACAGGGGTCATTTTCTTCTTGAAGTCGATGGCCAGCTCCTTGGTCTTGCCAGCATTAAAGAGCAGATGGTTCGCCTGAGACCACTCCACAAAGTCAGCGATCAGTGTCCTATACTCCAATTCCTGTGCCTCTCCGATACACCTGACCACAGTAGAGTCATCAGAGTATTTCTGCAAGTGGCAGGACCTGGAACTATACTGGAAGTCTGAGGTGAACAGGGTGAATAAGAAAGGAGAAAGGAGACAGCGCAGTCCCCTGTGGAACACCTATATAACAAACAAGATCAGCATATTATAAATTGATGTATTACTAAGTGTAAAAGTTTTACAAAAGTCAAAAATTAAAACTATGTGCAACGTGAGACCAAACAAAACTTTCCCAAGTAAAAAGTATGTGAAGGGCGTAAATGGTGGCCTTCTTTTCATGGTCTATAGCGATTTATAATGGCAAACCAGCCAAAAACGACTTTCCCCTGAAAGACGCCTCTCTTCCAGTCACTCACACCTGAGGAGATGAAGCTAGGTCATAAAGACCTGTTGTAAAATTGTTTTCAAAGCATACTTGCCAATGTTGAGACCTCCCATTTAGGGAGGTGGGGGTGGTATTGGGGCGGGGCGGGGCGTGGTTAAGGGGGGAGGAGTATATACAGCTAGAATTCACCAAGTCAGGTATTTTATATATATATACAAACCCCGTTTCCGTATGAGTTGGGAAATTGTGTTATATGTAAATATAAACGGAATACAATTATTTGTAAATAATTTTTAACCCATATTCATTTGAATATGCTACAAAGACAACATATTTGATGTTTAAACTAATAAACTTTTTTGTTGTTGCAAGTAATAGAATTTGATGCCAGCAACACGTGACAAAGAAGTTGGGAAAGGTGGCAATAAATACTGATAAAGTTGAGAATTGCTCATCAAACACTTTTTTGGAGCATCCCACAGAGGTGCAAGCTAATTGGGAACAGGTGTGTGCCATAATTGGGTTTAAAAGCAGCTTCCATGAAATGCTAAGTAATTCACAAACAAGGATGGGGTGAGGGTCACCAATTTGTAAGGAAATTGTCGAACAGTTTAAGAACAACATTTCTCAACGAACTATTGCAAGGAATTTAGGGATTTTACCATCTACGGTCCGTAAAATCATCAAAAGGTTCAGAGAATCTGGGGAAATCACTGCACGTAAGCGATGATATTACGGACTTTTGATCCCTCAGGCGGTACTGCATCAAAAACCGACATCAGTGTGTAAAGGATATCACCAAATGGGCTCAGGAACACTTCATAAAACCACTGTCAATAACTACAGTTGGATGCTGGAGGGGGGGCGTGGACTCCAGCTCCGCCTGAATTTCGGGAGATTTTCGGAAGAACATTTGTCCCAGGAGGTTTTCGGGAGAGGCGCTGAATTTCGGGAGTCTCACGGAAAATCCGGGAGGGTTGGCAAGTATGTTTCAAAGGCAAGTAGTCACAAAATATAACAGGCTTTTTTTTACCTTTGGCAGTAGGTTATGTGAGCGCCGGCGTTTGTTCATCAGTCAGTTAGTGTCATAAATGAAAAAGCTATGGATGGATTTTGATTAAACATTGAGAACATTTTCAAAAATGGGATAAAGAACAACTTATTTTATTTTGAGGGCGATCCAGGACATTTTTACTACGTTAGTTTTGTTCACTTTACGAGCCTTTCTGTGTGTATGTATGCTGGCGTCTCCGCCTCCACCCACGGAGAAAATCACAGTGGATGATTGACAGGAGGGTTCACTCAATTTAGACTTAGGCTTAAACCTCCTTTTATTTCATTCAAATTTGAACTTTTCAGTACAGTTCAAGAACGGAAATTAGTTGCATTAGCTCGTTGTAGTGCAGGATAAAAGAGCAATAATTTATTTCCTTATGTTATAGAGAGCTCAAAAAGTTAAATGCGAATTTTGTGTCACATGTTGTTGGTGACGAACCCCAAGATGCAGAGATGGTGGCAGGCATTGAATAGGAAAACATAATTTAATGTCCAAAAGTGTAAAAATAAAGAAGAAACACAAACCAGGAACCAGGAACAAACAAACTGGAAGCATGGAACAGGAACCAGCAAACAGGAACACATTGACAACGACAAGACAAGAGGTAACGACAAGTAGAAATGACAATAATCCAGCGCAGAGTGGACGACAAAGCAGGTCTAAATAGTTTCTGGCTGATTGACACCAGGTGTGGCCAGGTGCTAATCAGTCGCAGCTGATGGGACACAGCACTCAGAGAAACAAGCAGGACAAAATAAAAGCGCTGACAGGAAACAAAGACAAACACAGAGGAAAAACTAAAACATAGCCAAACCGTCAGTGACAAGCCTGACATTCTGACTTAACTTTCAGGTAATGTCAGAAATGCGACAAGCAACAAAGGGTTAGATTTTGGGAGTGTTCTGAATAATTACGATTTTTAAATGGACTCTTTTTTTGTAAGATACAGAATGGCCTCACTGAGGTCGGTGCTCTCTAAGCTTTTTAAGATGTATTATTAAAATCTACAGTACCAGTTATTATTTCTCTTATATGACAAAAATGTTTTCTTTTCCTTCAAAATGTTTTTCAGATCTTGAGAAATAGGGATTGTGTTGTATTCATAAACGTTTTATTTGTTTGGGTCAATATAATTTTTTATGCTGTAGTTGTGGATTTCATGTATTTTTAATAGGGTTGTCAAAGTTAATGCCATAATAAGTTAAGGGAACTTTCCTTTATTGGCACTATTTTTTTTTACGTGAGATGAACATATTTCTACCAAAAATAAAGGCTAGTGCCTCAATTGATGATTATAGAGGGTGGATACATTTTCTGTCCAGCTGAAATATTTTGTATATTTGCTTATAACAAGTTCTAGTTGATAGTTGCCAATGATAGAGAGTTTAACATGTTGATCACTATGCAATATTTTACTTTATTGCAAAATAAACAAGATTTAGAGATTGTCATACAGTGGTATGAATACTATTAACTTGTACAACACAAAAGGTACAGAATATCAAAAACATTGTTTAGGGTAGAAATAACTAGATACATAATTAAACATATTTGACAATCAAGGCACGTGTCATGGCTATGGTATGGTTGGTTTACTTGTGGTGCAAAGCAATTGGAACGGACATGGCGTGAAGGTAAGGACAGCTTTTATTTAATACCTCAAAAAAAGGTACAAACAAAAGGTGCTCACAGAGGAGGGACGAAAACTTGGCTCTGAAAACTAAAACTTGCACAATGGCAGAACTATGAACAACTAAAACACTTACTGTGGCCGAAAAAAGAGCATTGATCATCGGCATGGATAATATGGGTGTGTAGGAGGTGATAGAGGGTGAGTAGAGGGTGATGTCGCCAGGCTGACTGCCTGGCAACTACAGGCTTAAATAGGTGCAGTGATGACAGGTGCGTGAGTCCAAACAAATCAGGTGCGTGAGTCGTGAACACATAACAGGTGAAAAGTGATGGGTTGGCATGGTGACAAAACAAACAAGAGTGCCCAATGAATCCAAAATAAAACAGAACGTGACCACAAAACATGACAGCACGATTGTTTACAATCCCCATTTTGTGCTAAGCTGGTATCTAGACACAGAAATGTAGCTCCACCTTTCTGAATGCAAGCGCCCCAGTAGCAGAGGATACACATTCTGTCAGGGATACAAAACCTAACACAACATAATTTTTAAGTCGGTTTTAGAGTGATTATGACCACTATGTGTTGAGCTGTTTCAAAAAAGCACAATATTCATTAACAAATGTTTTTATAAAGTAAACAAATGATGAAGTTCTATGTTGATAGTATTAACCTGTCATAGGTACACTTTAAGATTTTCAAAATGATACATACATATATCTCTGATCAAGCATGATTAATCACAAGGTAACTACAGAAAAATGTTATAATCGTTTGACAATGAGCTGTAATGCAAAATAAAAAATAAAAATACTATTAATCAATATTGTGTAGCGGTGTGGCATGATGATGTGTTTATGATCCCAAACGTGGAGGGCAGCATGCAAAGCAAAATTAGACTTTAATTCTCTGGCAAATTTTTAAAAGAGCATGCGCAAAGCTTGAGACAAAACAGATTAGCATTAAAAGTAAACAGTAGCACAAAGCTAGCAAGAAAACGTCAATAGTCGCACGGAGCGAACAAGCCACATAACAGTGGCTTACGGCAAACAATAATACACGGTAATTCCACGATGAGTGAATGGCGAAACACTAATCAATAAACAGTGTCCAGTGTGTGTACTCAGCGCTCCCAGCAACAAGAAAGTAAACCAGAATAGAATAGAATGAACTTTATTGTCATTATATTTGCATATAACGAGATTAAAGACTCCAACTTAAGGTGCGGTAGTGGGAACAAATATGGAGTGAAATAAATGACATAAGAGGTAAAAAGGAAAAACTAACAATTGAAATAAACAACCTACTATCCAATAAAAATAATAAGAAATCCTGTACAATATACAAAACACTGTAGAAGTACAAAATACAAAATACTGTACAATATACAGAGCAAGACAGGAGTACCATCCATCCATCCATCCATCATCTTCCGCTTATCCGAGGTCGGGTCGCGGGGGCAACAGCCTAAGCAGGGAAACCCAGACTTCCCTCTCCCCAGCCACTTCGTCTAGCTCTTCCCGGGGGATCCCGAGGCGTTCCCAGGCCAGCCGGGAGACATAGTCTTCCCAACGTGTCCTGGGTCTTCCCCGTGGCCTCCTACCGGTTGGACGTGCCCTAAACACCTCCCTAGGGGGGCGTTTGGGTGGCATCCTGACCAGATGCCCAAACCACCTCATCTGGCTCCTCTCGATGTGGAGGAGCAGCGGCTTTACTTTGAGTCCCTCCCGGATGGCAGAGCTTCTCACCCTATCTCTAAGGGAGAGCCGCGCCACACGGCGGAGGAAACTCATTTCGGCCGCTTGTACCCGTGATCTTATCCTTTCGGTCATGACCCAAAGCTCATGACCATAGGTGAGGATGGGAACGTAGATCGACCGGTAAATTGAGAGCTTTGCCTTCCGGCTCAGCTCCTTCTTCACCACAACGGATCGGTACAACGTCCGCATTACCGATCCGCCTGTCGATCTCACGATCCACTCTTCCCTCACTCGTGAACAAGACTCCTAGGTACTTGAACTCCTCCACTTGGGGCAGGGTCTCCTCCCCAACCCGGAGATGGCACTCCACCCTTTTCCGGGCGAGAACCATGGACTCGGACTTGGAGGTGCTGATTCTCATTCCGGTCGCTTCACACTCGGCTGCGAACCGATCCAGCGAGAGCTGAAGATCCCGGTCAGATGAAGCCATCAGGACCACATCATCTGCAAAAAGCAGAGACCTAATCCTGCGGTTACCAAACCGGAACCCCTCAACGCCTTGGCTGCGCCTAGAAATTCTGTCCATAAAAGTTATGAACAGAATCGGTGACAAAGGACAGCCTTGGCGGAGTCCAACCCTCATTGGAAATGTGTTCGACTTACTGCCGGCAATGCGAACCAAGCTCTGGCACTGATCGTACAGGGAACGGACCGCCACAATAAGACAGTCCGATACCCCATACTCTCTGAGCACTCCCCACAGGACTTCCCGAGGGACACGGTCGAATGCCTTCTCCAAGTCCACAAAGCACATGTAGACTGGTTGGGCAAACTCCCATGCACCCTCAAGAACCCTGCCGAGAGTATAGAGCTGGTCCACAGTTCCACGACCAGGACGAAAACAACATTGTTCATCCTGAATCCGAGGTTTGACTATCCGGCGTAGCCTCCTCTCCAGTACACCTGAATAAACCTTACCGGGAAGGCTGAGGAGTGTGATCCCACGATAGTTGGAACACACCCTCCGGTCCCCCTTCTTAAAGAGAGGAACCACCACCCCGGTCTGCCAATCCAGAGGTACCGCCCCCGATGTCCACACGATGCTGCAGAGTCTTGTCAACCAAGACAGCCCCACAGCATCCAGAGCCTTAAGGAACTCCGGGCGGACCTCATCTACCCATGGGGCCTTGCCACCGAGGAGCTTTTTAACTACCTCAGCGACCTCAGCCCCAGAAATAGGAGAGTCCACCACAGATTCCCCAGGCACTGCTTCCTCATAGGAAGACGTGTTGGTGGGATTGAGGAGGTCTTCGAAGTATTCCTTCCACCTATCCACAACATCCGCAGTCGAGGTCAGCAGAACACTATCCGCACCATACACGGTGTTGATAGTGCACTGCTTCCCCTTCCTGAGGCGGCGGACGGTGGTCCAGAATCGCTTCGAAGCCGTCCGGAAGTCGTTTTCCATGGCTTCCCCGAACTCTTCCCATGTCCGAGTTTTTGCCGCCGCGACCGCTGAAGCTGCACACCGCTTGGCCTGTCGGTACCTGTCCACTGCCTCCGGAGTCCTATGAGCCAAAAGGACCCGATAGGACTCCTTCTTCAGCAGTACCGAAGTAATAAATAACAATCAGTGTCGGACGTATTGCACTCAAAGGGTAGTATTGCACAGTAGGGTATTAGGGCAGGATATTGTACAGGGGTGAATTATTATTATTATAAGTTAGAGTTCAACATGGTGACAGCTTTGGGAAAGAAGCTGTCTCTGAGCCTGTTTGTTCTGGCTCTGATGCACCTGTAGCGCCTGCCTGATGGTAGCAAGTCGAACAGGTGGAAGCCAGGGTGTGTGCTGTCCTTGGTAATGTTTTTTGCTCTGTTGAGGCAACGGGAGTTGTGTAAGTCCCTCAGGGATAGCAGGGGACAGCCGATGATTTTTTGTGCAGACTTTATGACCCTCTGAATCGCCTGTTGGTCTGCTTCAGTGCGGCTGGCGTACCACACACTCGACAGCAGAGCGATAGAAGGTCACCATCAGCTGCCAACCAAACCAATGGAGGCCAGGAGCGCTGTGAACAGAACTAAAAACATTAAACAAAGCGAACACCACAACCAAAACAAAACAAAATATAGTAAAGTATAGTAAAGTAATAGCAAAGTAATAGGGTCATATTCTACATGACATTACTGATTTTATTATTTGTGTATTGTACTATAAAAAATAGTTTTACTTCTAGAATTGTAATTTTCTCATTCTAGTTTTGAATGTCAATTGCGGTCCTGCAGTTTTTATAGGACTGAAATATTATATAGATGAAACTAAATAAGGTCTACTTTTAAAAGTTGAGCAGAAACGAAGAAATCGAAATCCCTCAAAATTGCACCAAAACGATTCCATGAGTTAGATTTACTTAATTGCTTTGCAAATCTTGACCCACACAGTACTGATATTAGCGTGTTGAATGATTACAATTGTCAAGAATATCAAAGTGGCCTCCAAACCCTTCAATTTAAAGATTCAAAACCCTTTGATGTAACTGGTATTTATTTCAACTCCAGTAAAAACAGTACTTTTGCCTACTCATCAGTTTACTTTACAAGATGTTATCAAAGAGTTAAAACAACATAATTGTTATCTTCAGGTGAGATGTGTCCACAGAAAATGAGTGACACAAGTATTTAACATAATTGGTTTTATTAATCAAGTGTAAAGTTTAATGTGGTCTCGTTTTATTATGGGAATGACCCAAATTCCGAGTGCTTTGGCACATGTTCCCCGCCGCTTCAAAGCAAAGAGCCCAGATGAACAAAATCTCCAATTTCCTGCTGGTATTATTGGCCCACCGGAAAGGTGAAGAAGAGGTCAGGCACACAGACAAAAGCTGGAATCTTTATCACAAAGCAGCAATAAGGTGGTGGTTTAGGTAGACAGGGGCTTTAGATGTTGTCATTTTAAGGAAAAAAATTGATGTTTGGCATCTTGTTAAAGGTGAATGATATTTTGTGTGTGCAGTATGATTCCTTTCACTTTAGAATGGTTCGCATATGATTTGGTGTATTATTACTGTTAACCAGTGATGGCTAGTAACTTGCTACATGTAGTAAAGCTAGGTAGTTTAACAATTGTTGTATATTTGTTGGTCGTGCGATGGGTGATGAGCCAATAAGACACCAATAAATGAATCGTCGAACAAAAAGCTTTATTTGTGTCGGCGAGCCTCAGGCTGGAGCTGCAGCTCCAGGAGAAAGAGAATGCCTGATTACTCTTCTGATGTCCTCTTAGACAACTGTCCTTAAATACCTTTTATCCAAAAATCCCCACTCTTTGTCACTCTAGTCTTCGAGCTGGCCCATCTGGACAAAAGCCCATCTTGTTGTTTGGTCAGTTAACCTGATTTTTGTGATCGGTTTGAGTCGGGACGACCTTCAACCCTATCCTCTACCCCTATCTGTGGGGGCTTCCTACCAGATGTTGCTAATGTCTTTACACTTCTTCCTAAACTCCAAATTTGCATTCCTGTAGGATCCCAATTTCCTAAGAGCAAAAGCCACCACTCTCTGGATCGCTTGTGCTGGACATGTGCACTTTTGACTTTCGAGGAAAAATCCTCTAAAGGATTCTGTGACCAAATACAAACACATGCTAGGTAAAAATAATTTAAGAAAATGCTACATGGTATAATTCACCTCACTACATTTCTCAGTAGCTTGGCAGTAGCTTCACTACTTTTTGAATCAGTAGCGATTCCTGTAGCTTAGTTATTTTTAGGTAGCTTACATCAAAATTACAAGCTACAAAGAGAGAAAATGGTCTGCGATCTGAGGTCAAAAAATTTTGGGAAAAATACAATGACCTGGATGAATGAGAACACCCATACATACGGAGGCGTGGGTGGGGGCGTGGTTTGGGCGGGGGGATTGGTTAAAAGGGGACGAGTATAATTCACCACCTTGAGTATTTCATATATATTACATATATATAAATATATATATGTATAAAATACTTGACTTTCAATGAATTCTAGCTATATATATTTATTTTATTATACATATAAATAAAATAAATAGTTGAATTTCAGACGGCACCTATCAAATACACAGTAATGAAAACACAGTTGTTCTACTAACTGTTCTGTGCTTGCTGGTTATTAAAAAAAACAACAACAACAACAACACTTACCTTTCACTATTTGAGTAACCTTTGTTCTGCCATTTGCGTACTGGCGAGAGTCACTTGCCGTCAGGTGCACAACACCGCGTAAATCGTTGGCCAATCAAAAAGCAACCTCATAACGCTGTAGCCAACATTCACCAGGAGATGGCAACAAACAACATAGAATCACTCTATTACAGACGGCGTCGCCACGGCTGTAACTTCCTCGTTCTTCTGCTTCGACTCCTTGTGTGTGCAGTTTTTTTTAATTAAAAATCCGTAGATGTTGTAACGTGATTGGGCAGGCAAGCTGTTTATATAACAGGAAAGCGGACGTGAAAACAGGCTGTCCCCACTCATGTCTGCATGGAACTGGAGGGGGCGTGAATTTCGGGAGATTTCCGGGAGAACATTTCTTCTGGGAGGTTTTCGGGAGAGGCACTGAATTTCGGGAGTCTCCCGGAAAATCCAGGAGGGTTGGCAAGTGTTATCCAGCATCATATAGAAATATATGTAGTGTTCATCGTGTGAGGCAATCACTGTTAATTTTGACAGCAAAATTTGATTCAGTTTTAGTCATAGTCTTTTGACTGAAATGTAATTTAGTTTTAGTCATAATTTAGTTATTTAAATTGTTTTAGTTTTACTCTAGTTTTAGTTGACGAAATATCATAAGATTATAGTCGACGAAAACTACGGTAGATTTAGTCGACTAAAGGGTAATATGTAAACTTTCCCTTCAAATTCTGAAAGTCAAAGCAAAACAGCGGAAAAATCACCGATACAAGTCTTATTTTGATTAAAAAGATGTCTCAAATTTAGTATTTCACGAGTAAGCCGTATAATAAACGGGATAACGTCGAGTGAGTTTTATGTTGTGGAAAATGCTTACCTGTGTGTGGATTTCGGGGTGATTCGACTGTAAATGTCGCTTAGAGTTTGTTGTGTTTTTCCCCGTAATCCTCGCGCTGCATTTCTTACACTGCGTCTTGTTATCTTTGACCTCAAATATAACATTTCCCCATATGTCCTCTTTCCTCTTCCTCCCCGGCGTAGACATGTTGTCTTCAGCAGCGCATTCCCGGGTCAGTCTCAAACGCAAACCTTACCACGTCGCTCTGATTGGTTCTCTTCCCAACTCCTCCCGCCTCATCCTAACAAAATGAGTTCCAATTGGATCTCGTCTCTGGCAGACATTTTCGTCTCGTTTTTATTCGTTGACGAATATGTCAATACACCTCGTAATGGTCTTAGTGCACGTAAATTATATTCTATTTAGTTATTGTCTCGTTTTAGTCAGAAAAAAAAGGTTGTTGATGATAACTATGACGACATTTTTTCGTCAACAAAATTAACACTGGAGGCAATGCAAATTAAACAATAAAAACAAATAACGGTTTGAATCGGCCCAGGTTATCGGGGACTGTTATTACTGACGGACAGGTCTCGCGGTGTGTCTGAAGCCAGGCACGTAAGAAAACCCTTGTCTCCATGGCAACGTTGCTGTCGCTTTCACTCATTTGCCGCTTTCCCTCATTTGCCGCTTTTCCACTAACACAGGGGTAGGCAACCCAGAACGTTGAAAGAGCCATTTTGGACCCAAATAACACAGCACTGCCAAGCGCCATTCATTTAAAACTCGCAGGCCGCACTAACATTAATATTAAGGTGGGGGCGGCAAAATAACGTCTCGCGGGCCGCAATTGGCCCACGGACCGCGTGTCTGAGACCCCTGATTTAAGATGTCCAACACACATTTAGGAACACACATTAAGGTGAGTTGAGTTCATGAAATGTTTTACTGAACACAACCATTATAACTAAAGGACAATGTAATCAAAGTGTGCGACAGCACATTTTTCCTTCTACTTTCTCATACACTGGAAAACGTTGTTAAAGCTAAAAATGACGTCTCTGTAAAGCTGTGTATGGTAAAAAACTGACCGATGCAAAGTGGGGACCATACAGTTGTAGTTTCACGCTGTGAGAAGATTCATGAATTGCGTGCTTAGTTTGTACAGCTCACAAAGAAATAAAAATAAGGTTGATCACAAGAGAGATTAAAATGATTACAATGTGCTCCAGTAGACAGAGGAGACCGCTGCCTTATTGCATGTTATGACTCTCACTCTCCTCCTGCCTGCGCCAGCGAGCATATGAATACGTGCCATGCTGAATTCTTTACAGATGATGCTCTCATTAATTTGCAGTCTTGCAGATGCTGCTAATTTATCACATTCCTAACCCATCGCAGCTGCTGGAGGTGGGGACGCTCCTGTGTATGTGAGCGTGTGTGTAAACAGTCGTCCTACGCGGCGTTGCCAGAGGATGTTTGCGGTAGCGTTGCAATTGTGTGGGTCTTATGCTCAAGTGGTGTATAGTGGTGTTGGAACACTAAGAGCAGGTGGAGCTTGAGGTGAGACGGACATGTTACCAGTAGCAATGTCACAATATGAACATTTTTTATCACGATTATTGTGACCAAAAGGGGACCGAAAGCAATGGATGTCGAGCGGGTCTAACATGATACTGTGAAAGTTCAATCCATAGTGGCTCCAACACAGCCGCGAGAGTTCAGTTCAAAGCGGATCCAAGACAGCAGCGAGAGTCCCGTCCACAGGAAACCATCCCAAGCGGAGTCGGATCAGCATCGTAAAGATGTCCCCCACCGATACACAGGCGAGCGGTTCATCCTGGGTCCCGACGAGCGGTCCATCCTGGGTCCCGACGAGCGGTCTATCCTGGGTCCCGACTCTGAACAGCCAGTACTTCATCCATGGCCATCGGACCGGACCCCCTCCACAAGGGAGGGGGGGGACAGAGGAGAAAAAGAAAAGAAGCGGCAGATCAACTGGTCTAAAAAAGGAGGTCTATTTAAAGGCTAGAGTATAGAAATGAGTTTTAAGGTGAGACTTAAAGAATAATTTCACCACACCTAGTGTGTGTGTGTGTGTGTGTGTGTGACAATAATTGGTACTTTAAATTTAAATCAAGTATAGTGGTATTTTTAAATGGTCTCAACATTTTAAAAAAGTATTTATATTGACATCTTTAACCAAGTTTTATTTTATTTTTTTTAAACAGCACATTCAAAATGATTTCCTTTGTCGAAGAAACATTATTGTCGATAAAAACAATGTTTCATGTACCTCAAGTAGAAATTGATTGTGCACATGAAAGCAACATTGTATAAAGGCAGAAACAAAATCATTACATCCACTTAAAAACAAAAAATGGAATAATGTGCTCAGTGGCATAGTAGTTAGAGTGTCCGCCCTGAGATTGGTAGGTCGTGAGTTCAAATCCTGGCCGAGTCATACAAAAGACTATAAAAATGGGACCCATTACCTCCCTGTTTGGCACTCAGCATCAAAGGTTGGACTTGGGGGTTAAATCACCATAAATGATTCCCGGGCGCGGCATCGCTGCTGCCCAATGCTCCCCTCACCTCCCAGGGGGTGATCAAGGGTGATGGTCAAATGCAGAAAATAATTTTGCCACATCTAGTGTGTGTGTGACAATCATTGGTACTTTAACTTTAACTTTAAGATGGCGCCTTATGGATATAAGCGATAAACAATCCAAAAAATTTAAGAATTTTGCAAGATGACACCTGATTGCCATGAGATGTAATAGCACTTATTGTCCATAAATACTGTTCATATATGAGATATATTCTTATATATAGGGCTGCACGATTATGACCACAATAATAATCACAATTTTTCGTGAACGCTACACCATCATGTAATTTAGAATGTCTAATAAAAAGGCGATAGATAAATGCTATTCATACATTTAAACACCAATATTTGTGTTTTTGTTCATTAATAGCATCAACGTGTCAGCTTTTTCCCATTACATGATGTCTTTATCTCTACTTTTACATTTTGATATTGAGGGGTATTTTTGTTTTTTTATTTAGTGCATTTTGACTACATTGGCATGGACTAAATCTATGTACTGTATTTTTCGGAACATAAGTTGCTCTGTAGTATAAGTCGCACCTGCCAAAAATGCATAATAAAGAAGGAAAAAAACACATATAAGTCGCACTTCATAAAATATTAATAGGCTATGTCACATTTTTTTTAAAGTGATAAGTCTGAGACATGAAAACCCCACAAGTAATGTAATAAATGGTGTATAACTTTTTGGTAACACTTTAGTATAGGGAACATATTTACCATTAATTAGTTACTTATTAACATGCAAAATAGTAACATATTGGCTCTTAATTAGTCATTATTAAGTATTTATTAATTCCCTATTCTGCATGGCCTTTTTATACAACCAGTAAGCCATTAACTAAGAGTCTTCTCTCAATAACCTCAGAATGATTGCTTATTAGTACTAAGTAAGCAAGTTGTTGTATGATTCTGCCTTTAATACCACTTAATGAATATGGTTGTCATGACGTGGGCGTTTACGCAGCTTACTGCGAGGATTCTTCTCCCAGGACGCAAATGGACTATTCCGGACCAGGAGTGAAGGTCAGAAAATATTTATTTTCTCAAGAAAAGCGTGCTGTTCACACGAGAAGCTAACAAACTAAAAAAAAAACTTAACGCAGGAAACATAGAAGCTTAACACTTAACACGGACTATGGCATGGAACAAACAACACTTACATTAAAAGGAGCACAATGAAATATGGCATGAAACGATCAATACAGAGCAGCGTGAACTAAGCATGAAAGGAGCAGCAAGAACTATGGTATTGTATGAAAACTAGCAATGTCGCCAGGACGACTAACTGGCAAAACTGGCTTAAATAATAGTCTCTGATTAGAGCAGGTGCAAGAGTGCACAAAACGGTAACTAATGTAGTCTAAAACTAACATAACATAACTGAACAAATCATGATATAGACCAGTGGTTCTCAACCTTTTTTCAGTGATGTACCCCTGTGAATTTTTTTTTTTAATTCAAGTACCCCTAATCAGAGCAAAGGACTTTTTGTTGAAAAAAAGAGATAAAGAAGTAAAATACAGCACTATGTCATCAGTTTCTGATGTATTAAATTGTATGACAGTTCAAAATTTTTCTCATTCGTGGTAGTCTTTCTTGAACTATTTGGAAACAAATATTTAAAAATAACTAAAAACTTGTTGAAAAATAAACAAGTGATTCTATTATAAATAAAGATATTTACACAGAAGTAATCATCAACTTAAAGTGCCCTCTTTGGGGATTGTAATAGGGATCCATTTGGATTTATGAACTTAATTCTTAAAATTTTTTATCCATCCATCCATCCATCCATCCATCATCTTCCGCTTATCCGAGGTCGGGTCGCGGGGGCAACAGCCTAAGCAGGGAAACCCAGACTTCCCTCTCCCCAGCCACTTCGTCTAGCTCTTCCCGGGGGATCCCGAGGCGTTCCCAGGCCAGCCGGGAGACATAGTCTTCCCAACATGTCCTGGGTCTTCCCGGGGGATCCCGAGGCGTTCCCAGGCCAGCCGGGAGACATAGTCTTCCCAACGTGTCCTGGGTCTTCCCCGTGGCTCCCTACCGGTTGGACGTGCCCTAAACACCTCCCTAGGGAGGCGTTCGGGTGGCATCCTGACCAGATGCCCGAACCACCTCATCTGGCTCCTCTCGATGTGAAGGAGCAGCGGCTTTACTTTGAGTTCCTTCCGGATGGCAGAGCTTCTCACCCTATCTCTAAGGGAGAGCCCCGCCACACGGCAGAGGAAACTCATTTCGGCCGCTTGTACCCGTGATCTTATCCTTTCGGTCATGACCCAAAGCTCATGACCATAGCTGAGGATGGGAACGTAGATCGACCGGTAAATTGAGAGCTTTGCCTTCCGGCTCAGCACCTTCTTTACCACAACGGATCGGTACAACGTCCGCATTACTGAAGACGCCGCACCGATCCGCCTGTCGATCTCACGATCCACTCTTCCCTCACTCGTGAACAAGACTCCTAGGTACTTGAACTCCTCCACTTGGGGCAGGGTCTCCTCCCCAACCCGGAGATGGCATTCCACCCTTTTCCACCATGGACTCGGACTTGAAGGTGCTGATTCTCATTCCGGTCGCTTCACACTCGGCTGCGAACCGATCCAGCGAGAGCTAAAGATCCCAGTCAGATGAAGCCATCAGGACCAACCCTCACTGAAAATGTGTTCTACTTACTGCCGGCAATGCGGACCAAGCTCTGGCACTGATCGTACAGGGAACGGACCGCCACAATAAGACAGTCCGATACCCCATACTCTCTGAGCACTCCCCACAGGGCTACCCGAGGGACACGGTCAAATGCCTTCTCCAAGTCCACAAAGCACATGTAGACTGGTTGGGAAAACTCCCATGCACCCTCAAGAACCCTGCCGAGAGTATAGAGCTGGTCCACAGTTCCACGACCAGGACGAAAACCACACTGTTCTTCCTGAATCCGAGGTTCGACTATCCGGCGTAGCCTCCTCTCCAGTACACCTGAATAAACCTTACCGGGAAGGCTGAGGAATGTGATCCCACGATAGTTGGAAAACACCCTCCGGGCCCCCTTCTTAAAGAGAGGAACCACCACCCCGGTCTGCCAATCCAGAGGTACCGCCCCCGATGTCCACGCGATGCTGCAAAGTCTTGTCAACCAAGACAGCCCCACAGCATCCAGAGCCTTAAGGAAATCCGGGCGGATCTCGTCCACCCCCGGGGCCTTGCCACCGAGGAGCTTTTTAACTACCTCAGCGACCTCAGCCCCAGAAATAGGAGAGTCCACCACAGATTCCCCAGGCACTGCTTCCTCAGAGGAAGACGTGTTGGTGGGATTGAGGAGGTCTTCGAAGTATTCCTTCCACCTATCCACAACATCCGCACTTGAGGTCAGCAGAACACCATCCGCACCATACACGGTGTTGATAGTGCACTGCTTCCCCTTCCTGAGGCGGCGGACGGTGGTCCAGAATCACTTCGAAGCCGTCCGGAAGTCGTTTTCCATGGCTTCCCCGAACTCCTCCCATGTCCGAGTTTTTGCCTCCGCGACCGCTGAAGCTGCACACCGCTTGGCCTGTCGGTACCTGTCCACTGCCTCCGGAGTCCTATGAGCCAAAAGGACCCGATAGGACTCCTTCTTCACCAAGGAGTTTTAGGATTGCCGCCCCGACAGGCACCAACTACCTTGCGGCCACAGCTCCGATCTGCCGCCTCGACAATAGAGGTGCGGAACATGGTCCACTCGGACTCAATGTCCAGTACCTCCCTCGTGACATGTTCAAAGTTCTTCCGGAGGTGGGAATTGAAACTTTGTCTGACAGGAGACTGTCAGACAAAGTGTTTGAACATGGTGTTTGTTATGGACAAACTGTGACGAGCACAAAAGTCCAATAACAAAACACCGCTCGGGTTCAGATCCGGGCGGCCATTCTTCCCAATCACGCCTCTCCAGGTTTCACTGTCGTTGCCAACGTGAGCGTTGAAGTCTCCCAGTAGGACAAGGGAATCACCCGGGGGGGCACTTTCCAGTACTTCCTCGAGTGTTCCCAAAAAGGGTGGGTACTCTGAACTGCTGTTTGGTGCATAAGCACAAACAACAGTCAGGACCCGTCCCCCCACCCGAAGGCGGAGGGAGGCTACCCTTTCGTCCACCGGGTTGAACTCCAACGTACAGGCTGTGAGCCGGGGGGAAATAAGAATTGCCACCCCAGCCCGTCGCCTCTCACTGCCGGCAACGCCAGAGTGGAAGAGGGTTCAATCCCTCTCGAGAGAAGTGGTTCCAGAGCCCTTGCTGTGCGTCGAAGTGAGTCCGACTATATCCAGCCGGAATTTATCGACTTCGCGCACTAGCTCAGGCTCTTTCCCCCCCAGTGACGTGACGTTCCACGTCCCAAGAGCTAGCTTCTGTAGCCGAGGATCGGACCGCCAAGTGCCCTGCCTTCGGCTGCCGCCCAGCTCACATTGCACCCGACCTCTATGGTCCCTGCTATGGGTGGTGAGCCCATTGGAGGGGTGACCCACGTTGCCTCTTCGGGCTGTGCCCGGCCGGGCCCCATGGGAACAGGCCCGGCCACCAGGCGCTCGCCATCGTGCCCCACCTCCGGGCCTGGCTCCAGAGGGGGGCCCCGGTGACCCGCGTCCGGGCGAGGGAAATCTGGGTCCATACTTCTTCTTCTTCATAGAGGTCTTTGAGCTGCTCTTTGTCTGATCCCTCACCTAGAACCTGTTTGCCTTGGGAGACCCTACCAGGGGGCTTTATGCCCCCGGACAACATAGCTCCTAGGATCATTGGGACACGCAAACTCCTCTACCACGATAAGGTTGCAGCTCAGAGAGGAGAAAAAATAAATCTCTAACAACAATATTTATGGAACATGTCCACACTGAATATTGCATTGTTGCCTTTCTTTTCACACTTTATGAACTTACATTCATATTTTGTTGAAGTATTATTCAATAAATATATTTATAAAGGATTTTTGAATTGTTGATATTTTTAGAATATTTTTAAAAAATCTCACGTACCCCTTGGCATACCTTCAAGTACCCCCAGGGGTACGCGTAACCCCATTAGAGAACCACTGATCCAGACCACAGATCATGACAATGGTCTTCTTAAATAACGGAACACAAAACTACAATAACCCTAACTCTAAACCTTAAGTCTTTTTTACTTAGAATATGTTCCCTTAGTGTCCAAATAACTCTAAACTGAGTCTTTGTTACTTAGAATATGTTCCCCATACTAAAGTGTTACCAACTTTTGATATCAATATAAGACAAAAAGTAGTGTGGCTAATGAATATATAGTCTAATAAACACGCTTTGTTCTTCTCCAACAACACTGTGTGGTTCAGAGCAACAGTTTGGCCAACAAAGATAAACAGGAGTGATACCTCTTGCATCTAATACACAATATTTGTACATCAGCGTGTTCATACTTCACAGCCTTCGTTTAATTCGATGATACGACAAAACACTTTAGCTAGTATTGATGTTATTGGAAGACTAACAAAGTTAGTAGTTAAATTAAAGGAGGAGTGAGCATCCCAGTAAACAAAATAAAGACTTTATAAAGGTGGCGACTTGTCCAGGGTGTACCCCGCCTTCCGCCCGATTGTAG
Organism: Nerophis ophidion; assembly: GCF_033978795.1. Taxonomy (NCBI): domain Eukaryota; kingdom Metazoa; phylum Chordata; class Actinopteri; order Syngnathiformes; family Syngnathidae; genus Nerophis; species Nerophis ophidion. The sequence continues at coordinate 59,511,438 of NC_084614.1, forward strand.
CTGAGTTAGGCGCCAGCGCCCCCCGCGACCCCGAAAGGGAATAAGCGGTAGAAAATGGATGGATGGATGGAAAGTTGTGGCAACATTCCCTACACACCACCTGCTGTTTCCTCACGTCATTAACTCTCACTCACAGCAGGTTAGTGAGGAAGGAAAACAACTTAAAATATTTTTTCTCCTCCGCTGTGTAATTTCAGTGTGGGAAATGTGTCCGTCTCCAATATTGTCCACACTTGTCGCCATCTAACAGCAGTGCACTCTTGAAGGCACGACGAGACTCTACGTTACGGAAGTGAAGCGAGGGAGATAAAGTGTAACGAAGCGTTGTGGCTCTATTTAGTCTGACGTAAAATCTCCTGGACCAAGGTCCATGTATTTGCTCTGCGCCATGTTTTGTCGAACTGGTGCGCATGCGGCGACTTTGTTTCCAGCAAGTAAGCAGTCTTGCCTAAAATGCAAAATACATGAGGGTTGTTTGATCATTTGAAAATTAAACGGTACTACCAACCGTCTGGAATTTTACGTTGGTTTATCATTTTACCGTTTACCGCTGCATCCCTTGTTACAAACTATATATCAGGCCGTACACAACCCAAATTACTTTAGATACCCAGATTACTCAGAAACTAAATTGAATACGTAGATACCTCAGTTTTCATTTGTGGTCCTTTCCAAAAAGTCAAACAAAAATCGAATCGTCAGTAAACCAAATACATTTTTCCCATTAGAAACTAATTACAACCAGGGCTTCACGGTGGAAGAGGGGTTATTGCGTCTGCCTCACAATACAAAGGTCCTGAGTAGTCAAGGTTCAATCCCGGGCTCGGGATCTTTCTGTGTGGAGTTTGCATGTCCTCCCCGTGACTGCGTGGGCTCCCTCCGGGTACTCCTGCTTCCTCCCACCTCCAAATACATGCACCTGGGGATAGGTTGATTTGCAACACTAAATTGGCCCTAGTGTGAATGTTGTCTGTCTATCTGTGTTGGCCCTGCGAAGAGGTGGCGACTTGTCCAGGGTGTACGCCGCCTTCCGCCCGATTGTAGCTGAGATAGGCACCAGCGCCCCCCGCGACCCCAAAGGGAATAAGCGGTAGAAATGGATGGGTGGATAATTACAACCAACGAATACTCACACGGAACACATTTCATAGAGACTAATCTATAAATGAAAAGTTACTAACATAACTTATTGTTGGCATGTTATTTGACGAAAATAGTGAGCTGAGAGGAGGAAAGAGATACAGGAACGCCATCTTCGTACTTTGCTACGAGTAGTTTCTTGAATTCAATAGTGTTCTCACCCCCAAATACGCTCAACTTTATTTGGCCCCAGAAACTGAGTCACCAACACGTTTGTCATGATCATTCATGATATGTATTATTAGTTTCTGGTATTTTGTTTTATTTCCTCTCTAGAGATCTTATTTTTGTTTCCACTTCCTTTTTGCCCCCGTTTGCTTTGGTTGTGTGAGCGCCGTCTCCCTCACCTGTCCCTGATTTGCAATCAGGACTCACGTGTCCCTAATTGCCAATCAGGTTGCTTTTTATGTTGGCAGTGTCCTGGATCATTGTGCTTTGTGCCTCCATGCTGCGTAGCGGTCCCTTTTTCCTTGTGCTTTGCTTTGCACTTGTCGAAGGGAATATGGTTACTAAAACAGTACTTCCTTTGTCTAGTTGATTTTTGTCCCTGTTGCGGTATTTTAATTTTTTCCCGACCTGAATTTCGCCTGCTGTCTCTGCATCCTTGGTTCCAGACAAACAACTTTCTTTGTTCAGGTAAACAAACTAGTCAGTCAGTTTAGCCGGATGACAACCAAGATGGATTTTACCCAAAATGTGAGCGCTACAACAACTGGGGTGTACGGAAACAGGAGTACCAATAGAAAATTAATATTGTGTTTTGAAATCCCAAAAACCAGTGAAGTTGGCACCTTGTGTGAATCGTAAATACAAACAGAATACATTTATTTGTGAATTATTTTCAACCTATATTCAATTGAAGAGACTGCAAAGACAAGATATGTAACGTTCGAACTAGTAAACTTTGTTATTTTTTTCAAATATTAGCTCATTTGGAATTTAATGCCTGCAACATGTTTGAAAAAAGCTGGCAAAGTGCTAAAAAAGACTGAGAAAGTTGAGGAATGCTCGTCAAACACTTATTTGGAACATCCCACAGGTGAACAGGCTAATTAGGAACAGGTGGGTGCCATGATTGGGTATAAAAGCAGCTTCCATAAAATGCTTAGTCATTCACAAACAAGGATTGGGCGAGGGTCACCACTTTGTAAACAAATGCGCGAGGAAATTGTTGAACAGTTTAAGAACATTTCTCAACAAGCTTATTGCAAGGAAATTAGGAATTTTAACATTTGCGGTCCGTAGTATCCTCAAAAGGTTCAGAGAATCTGGAGAAATCACAGCACGTAAACGGCAAGGCCAAAAAAATAATTTTGAATGCCCGTGACTTTCAATCCCTCTGGCGGTACTGCATCAAAAAGTGACAACAATGTGTAAAGGATATCACCACATGGGCTCAGGAACACGTTAGAAGACCACTGTCAGTAACTACAGTTCACTGCTACATCTGTAAATACAAGTTAAAACTCTACTATGCAAACTGAAAGCCATTTATCAACAACACCCAGAAACGCAGCCGGCTTCACTTGGCCAGAGCTCATCTAAGCTGGACTGATGCAAAGTGGAAAAGTGTTCTGTGGACTGATGAGTCCACATTTTAAATTGTTTTTGGAAACTATGGATGTCGTGTCCTCCGGACCATAGGGGAAAAGAACTATTCGGGCTGTTGTAGGGGCAAAGTTAAAAAGCCAGCGTCTGTGATGGTATGGGTGTGTGTTTTTGTCCAAAGAATGGGCAACTGACATATCTTTGAAGGCATTATTGATGCTGAAAGGTACATACAGATTTTGGAGCATCCAAGCAACGTCTTTTAAATGGACGCCCCTCCTTATTTCAGCAAGACAATGCCAATCTACATTCTGCACCTGTTACAACAGCATGGCTTTGTAATAAAAGAGTGCTCGTAGTCCATTGAAAATGTGTGGCGCATTATGAAGTGTAAAATAAGACAATGGAGACCCCAGACTGTTGAACAACTTAAGCTGTACATTAAGCAAGAATGGGAAAAAAATTCCACCTGAAATGTTTCAAAGATTGCTCTCCTCAGTTCCCAAATGTTTACAGAGTGTTGTTAAAAGGAAAGGCCATGCAACACAGTGGTAAAAATGCCCTGTCCCAACTTTTTTTGCATTGTGTTGCTGCCATTAAATTCTAAGTTAATGATCATTTGCAAAAAAAAAAAAAAAAGTTTCTCAGTTCGAACATTACATATCTTGTCTTTGCAGTCTACTCAATTGAACATAAGTTGAAAGGGAGTTACAAATCATTGTATTCTGTTTTTATTTACATTTTCACACATCCATCCATCCATTTTCTGCCGCTTATTCCCGTTCGGGGTCGCGGGGGGCGCTGGTGCCTCACAATACAAAGGTCCTGAGCTGTCTTGAGTTCAATCCCGGGCTCGGGATCTTTCTATGTGGAGTTGGCATGTTCTCCCTGTGAGTGCGTGGGTTCCCTCCGGGTACTGCGGCTTCCTCTCACCTCCAAAGACATGCACCTGGGGATAGGTTGATTGGCAACACTAAATTGGCCCTAGTGTGTGAATGTTGTCCGTCAATCTGTATTGGCCCTGTGATAAGGAGGCGACTTGTCCAGGGTGTACACTGCCTTCCTCCCGATTGTAGCTGAGATAGGCTCCAGCCCCCCCCACGACCCCAAAAGGGACAAGCGGTAGAAAATGGATGGATGGCTGGACGGACAAAGTGCCAAAGTTACTGGTTTTTGGTTTTGTACATACTGGAAATATATACATATATATTTATAATATTTTCCCGAATATCATACAAACCTCAATATAAGACAACCTCTCTTTTTCTCAACCCACTTTTGGAATTTTTTTTTTTTTTAAATGTTGTTCTTAACGTGAGTGAAATGATGGGACATCACATTTCTTAGCTTAATTCAGGGGTTTCCAAATTTTTCTGGGCTGTAGCTAGAATTTTATTGGCCCTTAACATAAATGCATTATTAATGAAGTACATTAGATATAAAACTAACAGCTTTTTCACTGTCTCCTAAAACCTAAACGCTAAGATAACTTAACATATATTGATGTACAATGAATTGGATTATCACCTTTAATGTACAAAGTGTATACGTCTGTGTATCAAAGTTTTTTGTTTTTTTTTGTATGCAGCTCCCGATGGAAAGAGTTTGGGCTTAATCTGATTCATGGATCAGCAATAACTGAAAATTTGCATACAGACTTATTCATTGTTTGCCAAATCGATAACACATTTCAGACATGTTTTTTCTCATGTGTTGCAGCTGTGTTAATTCAGGTCACTGTTGTGTGTGTAAGTGACAAGAAGAAAAGCTCTGACCCGCTTGTGGATAAGTCGTTTGGTGGCACCTGCCGATTTAGTTTTATTTAGTATTTTCAGACCCAAAATATGATTTTTTTCCCAACTGTTTTGTGGGTAAATACAACTGACACGTACGTACATGACTTAAAGGGGACGTTTGCAATTTGTTCAGAATTACCCTTTTGTAACTGAAAAATACACCAAGAACCAACACAAGACGTAAAAACTCACTGGACCTGCCTCTAAACTGAAAGGTCAAGAGCAATTCGTACAGATAATTGATTGGCGGCATTGATTAATTAAGTATTACTCAATCTAATAGACCCTAATTGTTAGTACGTGAGCTCTCAGCTTGCTTGTTAGAGACAAATAATTGCCTCTTGTGAAGCCTTGTTCACATACTGAAAGTAACAGTGCACTCTGAGCTTGTTTGCTTGAGACAGGCAACCGGAGGGTCAAATCTCTTTATTATCATTAGCATCATCATCGCAATCGGTGCAATTATGCTCGCAGTCAAACAACTAACATGAGCTCGAGGAAAATGTGTCAGGACATCTGGAAATATGCAGAGATTAGATGGAATGACTGATCCAGGATCAGTTGTCTTAGAATCATTCCCAGTGTTTAAACATAGCCACCCTGCTAGTGAGCAAACCTTGTGTTAGTTAAATTTTTGATTATATGAATGGGATTTTACACATTAAATCAAACACACTCATTCAGTCAAATATTTAGAGCTTTATGGACCAACCATCGTCATGAAGAAGAAACGACAAAATGCATAAGACGCAGCCCCTGAGCCTAAAATGATTGACACGGAAATCCACCACCACTAACGAGCCCCGAAAGGCCAAATTGCCACAGGAGAAGGACAAAGATCGTGCTCAATTACTTCGTTGGTAGGCTCCTGTATGCTGTGTTACAGGGACTGTCTTTTGTTAAATTTGTGAATGAACACAAGCGACTGTCTAAATCAGGGGTGTCAAATGTACGGCCCTGTGGGGAAAAGGTTTGCGTTTGAACCGCGGGATGAATTTGCTAAGATTAAAAATTAGCCGAAATTTTTTAATAAAAGAAACAGCTGTTCTAAATGTGTCCACTAGATGTCGCAATAGCAATTATTTGTATCTTTGTAGATGATGCTGCATATGTACAAAATAAATCAGTCGAGGAAAATGAGCAAACTAAATAAATAACATCCCGTAATTTGATTTTTTATAGTATTTTTTTCTAATCTTGATTGTTTAAAAATTATCATTGATGAGTTGACTGATGAACATTATCACATAATGTATTCAGAAAGTATAAACAACGACAAATAAAGATAAAATACAATCCACTGCAACATGGGGCGGCATAGCTCGGTTGGTAGAGTGGCCGTGCCAGCAACTTGAGAGTTGCAGGTTCGATTCCCGCTTGTGCCATCCTAGTTACTGCTGTTGTGTCCTTGGGCAAGACACTTTACCCACCTGCTCCCAGTGCCACCCACACTGGTTTAAATGTAACTTAGATATTGGGTGTCACTATGTAAAGCGCTTTGAGTCACTTGAGAAAAGCGCTATATAAATATAATTCACATGTAAGTGTAAAAAAAACCCAACAACTTTATGGTTTGTACATTTTCAGAATGTGCTTGTTTTATTTTTAAACAAAGAAAACAATTTGAAGTTGTGTTTATTTTTAAGTCATCGTGCTGTAATTTTACCAGTCCGGCCCACTTGGGAGTAGATTTTTCTCCATGTGGCCCCTGGACTATTTAGACTCTAAATAGTCCATGTTTCAATATGCGATCAAAAGTCCAGTAACAAAAGAGCCTATGGGAACCGTACTGTTCTGACTATAAAGCCCTTAAAAACATCTAAACTCCGCCATTAAGGTTTTATGTACATGACGGAAGTACATATGTCATTTAGTAACCAGCACATTTATAATAACATTTAATATATGTGTATTTTGCTCATTTTAAGCAATTAGCAATACATACTTTTAAAAAATGCAATACGACGTTCACTTTTTTACTTACTGCAGACTTTATGAGAGCCAACAATAATAAAATAAAACATCACTGTCAGTAGGATGCCGACTGCTAAGATGTTCATATATTCCCATTGAGTGAAGAATGACTCATAATCCCTTGAAGAAAAGGGTGGTGGACCAAAGCCTCCTTGTGTCGTTCTCGTCTATTCCTGGTGTAAATTCCCTTTCAAGGTGTACCAACTTGTCGTAATACGTCCTCATCCTTTTACTATCCAGGTGAGAGCCATGGTTTATGATCTACAATAAACATCCACGGGCAGGGAAACGCGGAATCCGCTCACCGTTCGATATTGTCAACATTGGCAACACAAGCTGGTGTATATACTGTAAATAGTTTGTCAGTTTAGGCGCTTATAATGAAAATATCACAAATGCCTGGTTAATATTCAAGTCTCGAAATGTAAATAGGCAATGTTGGCACTTTTAGTCATGGGGTTTTATGGGTGGAATAGAGGATCTCCCATTGGCCAAAGAGGAAATAATCAATTTATTTACGGGTTATAATGAATTCAAAAAAATAAATACACCCGTCGTCATGTTTTTCATAATGATTGGGAATGATAGGCAACCTACTTGTGTCTGCCCTGAGATTGGTAGGTTGTGAGTTCAAACCATACCATACCAAAGACTATAAAAATGGGTCCCATTACCTCCTTGCTGGGCACTCAGCATCAAGGGTTGGAATTGGGGGTTAAATCACCAAAAATGATTCCCGGGCGCGGCCACATTTGCTGCTCAGTGCTCCCCTCGCCTTCCAGGGGGTGATCAAGGGTGATGGGTCAAATGCAGAGAATAATTTCGCCACACCTAGTGTGTGTGTGACTATCATTGGTACTTTAACTTACATTTTAAAATTCCCCAAAATGTGCAGTTCCACTTTAAAAAAATATTTAAAGATCAATTTTATTTTTTTTTTTCGTCCAATTTGAGCCTCCATAATTTGCTCATTATTAATAAAAGACAAATACAGTTCATTGTAGTGTGCATCTATATGTTTAGCTTCTCGGCACCAATTTGGTGGAATAGCCCACATAGCTTGACCATTGATGTTCTCAAGGCCCACTCTACCGTACACGGCATACAACCGACAGTTAAAGTGACCAGCAGTGATAATGGAACTTGTGACACAATGTCAATGGTGCAACAAATGGTGATTATGGCCGTGGTCCTTGAAGAATATTTCTGACAGATTTATTAATGGCTGATCACACCGGACACACTGTACATCTCAAGCAGTGTTATTGAGTAAGTGCACCATTATGTTTGTTGTGCTGACTCTGGCAGGCTTTGACAGGCAAGTCGATTTTTTATTTTTTATTTTTTATTTTTGTCAGGACCAATGAAGCGGCAGATTATCCTGAGTTAATATGGAGAGAGTACAGTAGTTGCACTCCGAGGGGAAGAGCAGGCGGTTGATGGAACAGTAGTGCGGTCTCAATGGTGTTCTTTCACACTTTGATGTCTGTCTGCTCAGAGTGTCAGCAATAAGAGCCGTGTGTACAGCATGTACACAACATGTCCATCAAGGAAACGCATTCTCGCCTCCGCAGCTACATTTAGCTCGGTCAGTTTTAATCTCAGGGGAAAGTCACCTTTTGAATGACATTCAAATGTTTTCCGAGGAAGCACCCGTCACTCGGCCATTTTTGGTCGCTCTTTTTATTTTTATGTGATTCTTTGTACACTGTTTTCAAACACACTTAATAGAACATATCAATATTGATTATATTCTTATTAGTAGTATCATTATTTTTTGTCGTTACAGTCTTACACCTAGGCCAAGAGGGGCACTGACCCAACTCATGGCGCTATGATCAAAGAAAAAAAAGCTTGCAGTTTGTGGCACTTTTGCAGGCTTTTTTTTGTTATTGACGTTGTTATGATCATCGTGTTCAGCTCTCACTGGATCGGTTCGCAGCCAAGTGTGAAACACCTGGGATGAAAATCCGCACCTCCAAGTCCGAGTCCATGGTTCTTGCCTGGAAAAGGGTGGAGCGCCATCTCCGGGTTGGGGGGGGGACCCTGCCCCAAGTGGAGGAGTTCAAGTACTTAGGAGTCTTGTTCACGAGTGAGGGAAGAGTTGATCGTGGGATCGACAGGCGTGCGGCGTCTTCAGTAATGCGGACGCTGTATCGATCCGTTGTGGTGAAGAAAAAGCTGAGCCGGAAGGCAAAGCTCTCAATTTACCGGTCGATCTACATTCCCATCCTCACCTATGGTGATGAGCTTTGGGTTATGACCAAAAAGACAAGATCACGGGTACAAGCGGCCTAAATGAATTTCCTCCGCCGGGTGGTGGGGCTCTCCCTTAGATATAGGGTGAGAAGCTCTGCCATCCGGGAGGAGCTCAAAGTAAAGCCTATGCTCCTCCACATTGAGAGGAGCCGGATGTGGTGGTTCGGGCATCTGGTCAGGATGCCACCCGAACGCCTCCCCAGGGAGGTGTTTAGGGCACGTCCAACCGGTAAGAGGACACGGGGAAGACCCAGGACACGTTGAAAAGACTATGTCTCCCGGCTGGCCTGGGAGTGCCTCGGGATCCCCCGGGAAGAGCTGGACGAAGAGCTGCCCCCGCGACCCGACCTCAGATAAGGGTGGATGTTGTCATGATCAGTTGCCCGGATCATAGTTTGTTTAGGTTTGATTTCACTAGTTGGCTATTCTTGTTTTCCGTGCCGTGGGCACCGCGCTGCATATTTTTGTGGTGATTAATGGAATAAATCATTCTTCGAACCGACAAGCTGTTTCCTGACGTTCCTCCGCATCCTGGAAAGACAACCTCCGGCATCGTCATGCCCCGGTATTGTAACAGAAAAGCACCAGCATACTGTTCTTCCTCTCCCAGCTTCGATGAGTTTGGCGAGGATACGTGGGTGGTACTTGATGCGATGGAGCTTGAGGATATGATGTGGGGCCCCAGAGGTTCGCTGGTCCCTATCGACTCTGTCTGGCCCGGGGACATTGCTGCACAGCCATTCTGGACGTGTCAGCGAAGATGGAAGCCGTCCAAAAAGGCTTCGACTTGATGCCAAGACGCGCCAATCCCGCGTATCCGGCGGGCCTTCCATGGCGCCACCATCCTCGTCGTCTCCGGCGGGCTGTCCCACGGCGACCCCCTCATCTCCAGCGTCGTCACCACTGTGGATTCCGGCTGGCCTGCCGCACACGGCTCCTTCTGTGGCCAGTTCATGTTACGAGCGCGATTATGTCACGTTATCAATGGGAAAAGAAAATGCATTCTCAGACACTATGATTTGTCTGAGCGGCTAGGAGACACGGAGAGTAACAAGCGGTAGAAAATGTATAAGAAAGGACAGATTGAAAAAAAGTATATATATATATATATATATATATATATATATATATATATATATATATATATATATATATTTTTTTTTTTTTTTTTCTTAATTTATGTATTTTATTTTTCATTTTGGGACTTCCAAAATCCGGCCGTAGTTTGGGGACCCCTGGTCTGAACTGTCATGTGCGATCAAGACACTTTGAATTTGATGGGCGAAAATTTTGCTGATTGGCCAAAATATGCAGAAAAGTTGGAGGAAATTGGATAAAGTTGCGAGGCCGAAAATAATTCTCAGGGATTAGCGCAATTGCGACGTTGCAAAATCTGACTTTGTAAAACATTACCGCCACCTATAGGCCTGCAGTGAAAGCATAATGCCCGGATTTTACATTGAAATGAGTCAGAGTAACACTAGAATAAAACATTATTTGCTCCAAATGCAGTTAGACTTGGTAGCTAGGAGTGATAGATGGTCTCTCGAGGGTTTATCCACACATTTTATTTATTTGACTTTTCCCACATGAAGCATCTTCACCCACATGCTGTTGCACAGGAGACCCACACCACAGTCATGTTTTAATGCCTTGAGAGTGATGCATATGGATGAAAACTGCCTTGCTTGCCGAAATGAAAGGGAAAAAATATGTGGGTGTCGGTCAAAGGGGGGCTGGGGAGGTCTTTTTTGACAGACTTGCTCATACGTGAACGAGGGCTGTGTGTTGCTCTCCTTCACCGAAGAAAGAAATGTTGCTGCCATGGATCGACTGACAAGGCGCTTTTAGGTTTTGTGGCACTGATTAAACAGAAGCGACAAAGGAGAGGAAACTGCATGCACCTCTGATGTATGTTGCCGGCTGCAGTACAAGGCAAACAACATGCATTTCGGAAGCTCAACACGCACTTTTAACCACCTTTAACCTTGCTTTGAAATTATATGGATTACTTGCTATTCTTACTGCATGTGTGGTCCACAACAAAAACCGCCTAGCAAGGAGTTCATGCTGGGTAAAAGGCAATAATACCAGTAATACAGCAAAATATTTATACCCTCTACACAATTCAGTACAATCTAAATGGGGCCTCAATCTAGGGGAATAGCCATTCTTCCCATTTGACTTCACATACACACCCATGTACGTGCTTGCACACATATAGGGGATCATATTGGGAGGGAGTCTATCTATTTACCCAAAGCTGTTACAGCCAGGGTGAGGTATCCTGATTATGCGCTCTGTAACAGCAGCACAGCATGGTACCAATTATGAATGATCTGAATGGGACATTTCATTTTCTGGACACAGGTTCAACAGAACTCCACATACATGTGGTGTTTTATTTTATGGGTTATACTTGTATAGCGCATTTCTACCTTCAAGGTTCTCAAAGTGCTTGGACACTATTTCCACATTCACCCATTCACACACACATTCACGCACTGTTGCCGGGAGTTGCCGTGCAACGCCCTAACCATGACCTATCAGGAGCAAGTGCCCTGAACAGTAATTTTTTGGGGTGCCACTTTTTTCTAAGCATTTTGAAAAGCAATGATAAATGTATGCATTATCTTGTTGTATCTCACATTCTACATTGTGTTTTGGAAAAAGGTTGTCATAAACGTTACTTGATTCATTAAGAAAAATAATACAAAATAAAACAGATTTTTATGCATGTGTAAATGTATTCAGTTATAAACATTCATTCCCTTTCTTCTTTCCTTCAGGGATCTAAACTTTACAGCTGCCGCAATTTTTTTATTTTATTGTATTATTTTCAGAATGTGTTTTTTCAAGTTTTAGGCCAAACTAAGACAAAGAAAACAATCTGAAGTTGTCTTTATTTTTTAGTTTTAAGGCTATGATTTTAATAGTCCGGCCCACGTGTGCACAGATTTGACACCCTTGTTCTAGATAATAAATCATGCCTCTTACCTGGATAGTAGAAGGATGAGGACGTATTCCGACAAGTTGTTACACTTTGACAGCCAATTTAGAACCGGAAATGCCAAAAACGACACAAAAAGCCATTTGGTTCCACCCTCCTTTTCTTCACCAGGATTATGAGTCATTCTTTATCTAAATGGTAATATATTAATGAAACTCAACGCCAAAAAGCGGAAATGCTGATTATCGGTCCTGCTAGACACCGACCTCTATTTAATAATAGAACTTTAACATTTGTCAACCAAACAATTAAACAAGGCGACTCGGTAAAGAATCTGGGTATTATCTTCGACCCAACTCTGTCCTTTGAGTCACACATTAAAAGCGTTACTAAAACGGCCTTCTTTCATCTCCGTAATATCCATATTTTGTCCACTAGTGATGCCGAGATCATTATCCATGCGTTTGTTACATCTCGTCTCAAATACTGTGACGTATTATTTTCGGGTCTCCATATGTCTAGCATTCAAAGATTACAGTTGGTACAAAATGCGGCTGCTAGACTTTTGACAAGAACAAGAAAGTTTGATCATATTACGCCTACACTAGCTCACCTGCACTGGCTTCCTGTGCACTTAAGATGTGAATTCAAGGTTTTACTACTTACGTACAAAATACTACACGGTCTGGCTCCAGCCTATCTTGCTGATTGTATTGTACCATATGTCCCGGCAAGAAATCTGCGTTCAAAGGACTCCGGCTTATTAGTGATTCCCAGTGCCCAAAAAAAGTCTGCGGGCAATAGAGCGTTTTCCGTTCCGGCTCCAGTACTCTGGAATGCCCTCCATTCGAGATGCCACCTCAGTAGAAGCATTTAAGTCTCACCTTAAAACCCAAACATTTGTATACTCCAGCCTTTAAATAGACCCCCTTTTTAGACCAGTTGATCTGCCGTTCTTTTCTTTTCTTTTTCGCCTCTGTCCCACTCTCCCTTGTGGAGGGGGTCCGGTCCGGTGGCCATGGATGAAGTACTGGCTGTCCTGAGTCGGGACCCAGGATGGACAGCTCGCCTGTTTATCGGTTGGGCACACCTCTGCGCTGCTGATCCGCCTCCGCTTGGATTGGTTTCCTGCTGGCTCCACTGTGGATGGGACTCTCTCTGCTGTGTTGGATCCACTTTGGACTGGACTCTCACGGTTGTGTTGGATCCACTATCGATTTAACTTTCACAGTATCATGTTAGACCGGCTCGACATCCAGTGCTTTCGGTCCCTTAGGGGCACCAAAAGGTTTCTCATAGTCATCATTGTCACTGTCACCGACGTCCCACTGGGGTGAGTTTTCCTTGCCCTTATGTGGGCTCTACCGAGGATTTAGTTGTGGTTTGTGAAGCCCTTTGAGACACTGGTGATTTAGGGCTATATAAATAAACATTGATTGATTAATATATATACATCATAGCATTCGGCATCCAAAGGACGGCAGACATTGTACAGTAAGTGATGTTTTATTATGTTTTTCGGCTCTCATAAAGTCTGCAGTGAGTAATAATCAGTGATGAAGGGAAAACAAAGGCAAAAGTGATGCATTTTTTTAATGAATGCTCTCCATATGCTTAAAATGAGCAAAAAACGTAAATGTTAAATACTATTATAAATGTGCCCGTTACTACATTGTGTATACAAAACCTTAATTGAGGTGTTTAGATGTTTTTAAGGGCTTTTTAGGCAAATCCCTTAGGCTCCATTGTAAGCAGACTTTTGATCGCCATTATTTAATATTTAGAATGCATTTTTTTTTAAATATCTGTTTCACGTCTTTCATAAGGATTATGAACAATGGGCAAAATTCTCCAGAAAAGTGCAGTTCCCCTTTAAGACAAATCTTCAAGTCGACTTGTGACTTTTGTTTCTTTCAAAAGCCACACTTTCAGTCCTCCCCATATGCTGTGGCAGTTGGGCCCCAGTGCTTGACCACAGGTTAGGGTTTTTGCAGCTCAGCCTCCCCCTGATTAAGACATATGGCCCTTGTTGGACTTACTGTGTCCAAATGACACAACCTGCCTCGCCAGGTAACACACACACACACTAGTCGCCACTCAATCAGTGACATCTGTGGTGGTGTGGAAACTGAGAAAATATGTGTCATGCAGTAATTGTCACACTTCCATTTTGCTGTGCCAGGAAAACAGCAGGCTATGGAATTGGTGTGAAAAACCGCCTCGGAGAAATAACATGAGGTCTGCATGATGGTGACATTAAAGACCTATATTTCTGTTAGGTCAGTAGACTTTACGACTAACGATGAGCGAAAAATGATATTACATCCTGCTTTATATATCAGACACAAAAGCATTCCGTTAAGAGTGGAACAGCTATGTGAGCTAAAATGCTAATGTTGCAATTTTGCAATGCTAAGTTAGCCTATTCACTGAAGAAAAAACAAAACAATGAACCTTACAACTCGCACATCTGTAGCTGACTGACCGATAGTAGGCACTTGGGCTGTGATTCTTTGTGCACCACACGATTTGATTCAATTCCATTCTTGGGGGGTAGCAATTCAATGTTGTGATCCGCTGCCCGGATCATATTATGTTTAGGTTTTGAGTCTTTTTTTGTATTATGTTCTGTTAGTGTTTGACTTAGTTCCTGGTTGTACTTCCTTGTTTATTCTGTCACCATTGTTACTCATTAGATTCACCTGCCGCTTGCTTTTAATGCGCACGTGCCTCTTGATTACTGTCTTGATTTAAGCCTGCCTTCTTTGTCCATTCGTTCTTGCTTCCTAGTTTGTGTTCTCACAAAAAGTGACAATGTTTTGTCCCAGGTTCAGTTTGTGCTCGCGTCCATGCTAAGCCCTAGTTGTTTTTCTAGCTCCCGTGCTAGCTCTTTTGGTTTGCCTTTTGTGCCTTGTGCAAGTTTTTCTTTTTCATTGTCTGATTTAATTTTAAATAAATCATTGTTTCTTACTGTCAGGCAGGGTAAAAAAGGAGAGGACTCAGATGCAGAGTAGGGAACTTTGACAGGCTTTAAATTTGATAACTTCCTTTCACCTCCAAAGTCAAGGAATAGCAATATCTATATTAACTAAACAAAAACGAATCGGCAAAAAAGGTTCCAAAAAAAAGGAACTACCGAAAATCAGTCCGAACGGAGGAAAACACGAAAGCAAGGACAAACTAGAATTGGCGCCGTATATGCTATAAAATGTATAAACAAAAAAACAGGAGGAAGAAACAACAGCTATGAAAAATTCTACACTATCTAAACTAATAAAGTTTAAACAAAAAATGTCACTCAAAAATTTGAGGAAAGAATGAAAAATAACTTAAAACTTACCACTTCTGCAGTCCCGGGTTCAAATCCAGGCTCGGGATCTTTCTGTGTGGAGTTTGCATGTTCTCCCCGTGAATGCGTGGGTTCCCTCCGGGTACTCCGGCTTCCTCCCACTTCCAAAGACATGCACCTGGGGATAGGTTGATTGGCAATTAAATTGGCCCTAGTGTGTGAATGTGAGTGTGAATGTTGTTTGTCTATCTGTGTTGGCCCTGCGATGAGGTGGCGACTTGTCCAGGGTGTACCCCGCCTTCCGCCCGACTGTAGCTGAGATAGGCGCCAGCGCCCCCGCGACCCCACAAAGGAATAAGCGGTAGAAAATGGATGGATGGATGGGCACTTCGGCTGACTAAACGAAATAACCAAAATCACTCTGCTGAGGAGGAAGAAAGGAAAACTCAAAATAGTAACAAAGGGATTCAGGATCAAGGAACATAAGCTTGACACAAGGCAAGGCATGGACATGGACATGGACGCTAGAGAGCACGAATAAACAAAACAATCTGGCACAGAACAAAGTGTGGAGTGGGCTTATAAGACACATGAGGATAATAGGGAACAGGTGGAAACAATCAGGGAACACGGATGACGTCAGACTGATGACACAAAAGAAAGGGAAAGTGACCTGAAACATGAGGAGAGTTACTTTTCAAACTAAAACACAAAAGAAAGGGAAAGTGACCTGAAACATGAGGGGAGTTACTTTTCAAACTAAAACATACAAATCATAAGACAGAAAAAACCAAGACAAGACATCCCTCACCTCGGTGTGACACTTACCTTCACGCTGTGTCCGAGCCCGACTGCATCAAGAGAGAACACACCCGCATCACGATGTCACGCAATCGTTACAATCAATTCAGAATCGATTTTCTATTGAAAACAATTTTCGATTCAAAATCAATACTTTTTCAAAAAGCAGAGGTGCCACTTCTATGATTAGATGATAAGAGATACAAATCTCTAAGTTTTTAATATTACTTAAAAGAAAACAATTTTTCTTTAATAAAATTATACCCAAACATTTGATAAAATCAGCCCCAAAAAGGAACAAGCGGTAGAAAATGGATGGAAATACAAATAAGGCAACAAGAAAAGCATCCCACACTTCTCTTTTTTAAAGTAAGTCTGTGCAAAAATATGGGCTTTGAAATAAAAAAATATGATTTGCCTGAATGGCTAGACAGTACAGAATAAGAAAATAATACATACATTTGAAAAATCGATTATTTTTTTTATCAATTAAGAATCGTAACAAATAAGAATTGCGATTCACTCAAAAATAAAAACACTTCTAAACCCCTACTTGGCATAGCTTTTGGATTTTTTTTAATTTTGCGTTGTTCTGATCCGTTGCCCAGTTCATGTTTGGTTCTGTTAGTTTTGACTACCTCAGTTCTGTTTTTTGCACCCCTGGGTTTGTGTTTCAGTTGCCATGACTGCAGATTAGTTTCATCTGCCTCTCATTAGTGTTCAGGAAGCTCACCTGCTCGCTGGCACTAATCAGAGAGCGATTTATTCCTGTTTCTTTCCCACAATCAGTCTGGCTTCCTTGTTTGCATCAAGCAAACAGCTCACGACGATAATAGTTTTTTGATTCCTATTTATATGCTAGCTCCCGCACTAGCTTCCTTATCTTTGCATTAGCTTTTGTTTTTTCCTGCATGATTTATACAAATAATTAATTTCCTACCTGCACGCTTTGTCCGTAGTTGTCGTCTGCATCCTGGGAGAACGACCTTCGCATAACCATGCAACCAAGTCGTTACAGAAGGAATATAATCCGGGCAACGTGTGTCGCAAAGCCAGATTTTTTTGGGCAAAGCTAATCAACATATACACACGGTTTGCACGTCTAAGTGAGGAAGATCATTGATTTTCCTCACATTGGGTGTGCATAAACAGACATGAGGGACACACATTACTGTTAACATTATCATTAAAAGTACATTCCGCTTAAGGGGCGGAATTACACGGATAAATGTAATGCAGTTTTTTCAACGTCACTTTCTGTCAAACTGTCACAATGCTGTTGTCATGTTTTGTGATCATGTTTTGTTTAGTTGCGTTATGTTACTTCAAGACTCCATTAATTCCAGTTTTTTTCCACTCCATTGTTTTGTTTCTGTGACTACTCATTGGTTTCACCTGTACTCATTTGGACTCACACACCTGATTTGTTTAAGACTCACGCACCTGTCACTAATCATGTCTGTATTACAAACGTATTTAAGCTTGTAGTTGCCAGGCATTTGGCCTGGCATCATACTCAACACTCCGGTTATGACTATTCTCAATACTCTGATTTTGCTTTTCATGCCCTGCCAAGTAAGTTGTTTTTTTGTCCATTTTTTAAATTTTTTTATTTGTTTTTATTTATTTTTTTCCCAAGAAGCATGGACGCAGCGGCTTACGGCTCTCCATTTTAGTGCTCATTTCTCCTTCTTTTCTTTTTGTTTTTTTCCTTTTGTGCACCACCTGTACTGCAAACACCCGGTAGACCCGCCAGTCAATCTTAGATATCGGGAACTCGCACCAAATATCTGTTTCGAGCGACTTTCACCACGAGCACAACATCCTAAACGACATAGCGAGAGCACCGGGCTCTCCGTGGTTTGTTATCGGGTCCGTGAGACGGCGCAGACGGAGGAGGGAGAGGAAGCAGAATCTTGGCCGCAGGTAAGCCGTCTTGCTCAGGCTTAGGAAACAACCCCACAAGCCACCTCTACCGAGCCTGTTCCTCTCCGATGCCAGATCTTTCGTACAGAAGATGGACGACCTGGAGTTACAACTCGCTGGAAACCGCTATGTTCGGGACTGTTGTGCTATGATTATCACCGAAATCTGGCTTCACCCGGAAATACCCGATGCTAGAATGCAGCTAGCCGGCCTCACCCTACTCTGCCGGGACAGAACTAAGGACTCCGGTGAAAGCAGAGGAGGGGGGCTCTGTATTTAAGTGCATGAGAACTGGTGCAACAACGGGACAATCATTGAACAGCACTGTTGCCCGGACGTGGAGTACATGTCTGTTAGATGTCAGCCTTTTTGTCTCCCGAGAGAGCTGTCTGTTGTTATCATCACGGCTGTGTCTATTCCACCGGACGCCGAAGTAAACACTGCGCTCTCTCTTTTGCTGAACACCGTCAACGAACAGCAGCGGGCCCACCCCGACGGTGTTCATATCATAGCAGGGGATTTTTATAAGACCAATCTGAAGACTGTACTCCCTAAGTTCTACTAACACATGAAGTGTTCTACAAGGGGAAAGAACACCCCGGACCACGTGTACACCAACATGAAGCACACATACAGAACTACATCCCTCCCCCAGCTTGGACAGTCAGACCATCTTTCCCTCCTGCTCTCTCCTACCTACACCCCCATTAGACGCCAGGCCATGCGCTTCACAAAGACTGTTATGACATGGCCTGACGATGCACTCCCCAAACTTCAGGACTGCTTCCAACAAACAGACTGGGACCTCTTCCAACAACAGGAGCTGGCCGTTTCGAAACCCCCCAGCGGCACACATCTGCTCCAGCCCTGCTCTCTGCCCCAACGGGCTTCGGCACCACTCCACTCACTGTACAAGAGCACAGTGTCAGACGAGTGCTCCTGGCTGTGAACCCCAGGAGGGCTGCCGGACCAGACGGAGTACCTGGAAAGGTGCTCAGGGCGTGCGCCCACCAGCTCGCTCCCCCCGTCACCAGGATCTTCAACCTCTCCCTGGCTCAGGCAGTCATCCCATCCTGCCTGAAGTCATCTACAATAATCCCGGTGCCGAAGAAGTCTCCCATCACCAGCCTGAATGATTACCGACCAGTGGCCCTCACTCCGGTAATCATGAAGTGCTTCGAGAGACTGGTTCTCCAGCACATCAAGGACCACATCCCTCCAGACTTTGACCCCCACCAGTTCGCATACCGGGCGAACAGATCCACAGAGGACGCCATTGCTGTTGCTCTCCACTCTGCTCTGAACCACCTGGAGCAGCAGCAGGGCTACGTCCGGATGCTCTCTGTGGATTATAGATATACCTTCAATACAATAATCCCGGACAGACTGCAATAAATTGGACACTCTTGCCCCCCCTCTCACAAGCGCCTGCATAAGGGACTTCCTAACGGACCGACCCCAGAATGTGAGACTTGGCCCCCACCTCTCATCCACCCGCACGCTGAGCATCGGCTCCCCACAGGGCTGTGTGCTGAGCCCCCTCCTCTACTGCCTCTACACCCATGACTGCAATCCAGCCCACAGTGACAACCTTATCGTCAAGTTTGCAGAGGATACCACAGTGGTCGGGCTCATCTCCAGGGGTGACGAGGCTGCCCACAGGGAGGAGGTCCTGAAGCTGACGGCCTGGTCTTCCGAGAACAACCTCGCTCTTAACACCAGCAAGACCAGAGAGATCATTGTCGACTTCAGGAGGAGCAGCACCGACCCTGCCCCCCTCTACATCAATGGCGAGCGAGTGGAGAGGGTCCAGTCCTTCAGGTACCTTGGAGTCCACATCTCTAACGACTTTTCCTGGACAGTCAACACCACATCAATCATCAAGAAGGCTCAGCAGCGGCTACACTTCCAGAGAGTACTCGGGAAGTACAACCTGAAGCCTGACCTGTTGCTGACCCTCTACCACTCGTCCATCGAGAGCCTGCTGACCTACTGTATTGCAGTATGGTACGGCAGCTGCACTGCAGCAGACAGGGAGAGGCTGCAAAGAGTGGTCAAGACGGCTCAGAAGATCATCGGCCGCCCTCTCCCCTCTCTGATGGACATCTACATCTCCCGCTGCCTCAACAGAGCCAGTGCCATCATCAAGGACAGCACCCACCTTGGCTCTGACCTGTTCAACCTGCTGCCCTCTGGGAAGCGCTACAGGTGCATTAAAACCAAGACGAATAGGCTAAAGAACAGCTTCTTCCCCAGGGCCATAATCACCCTGAATGGACTGCCCCATTTAACCTCATAACTGCCTTCTCTTCGGTGCAATAACCCATTCCACCAACCACCCTGTTTTTTTTTTTCATGTAGATATTCATGTATATATTCATTTCACCCACTGTATAGAATGTACATTGGTACAGAGTGTATAGAGTTATATTTTTACAGAGTGTATATGGTGTACATTTGCACTGAGTGTGCAGACTGTACATTGTACACAGAGTATAGAGTGTACACTGTTCTCTTCCACACCTTTCTTTGGACTTCGATATTTTCTATATTTTTATATATTTACACATTGTTTTCTTGCATGCACACATCGCACTGTATGGAATGGCCTCAATCTCGTTACCCTGCGTAATGACAATAAAGCTGATTCTGATTCTGATTCTGATTCTAAATTTATAGTTTCTGCCCATGTGTAAGTTTTGTTTTCAAGCCACAGTTAGTGAGTTTTTTTTTTTAGTTCATGATTCATGTCCTCAGTTTTTTCTCCGCCTTGTGTGTGCCTTTAGTTTGCACTTTCTTTTATAGAAAAATTAAATGTAATGTCTTTACCTTCACACCATGTCCCGTCACCTTCCTTTGCATTAAGGGAAAACAAACCACACCATAGTCCACGTTACAACAGCTGTATGGGCTTTTTGTGAAACGACACCATTTTTCTGGATTATTGACCTCAATTTTACATTACGGACACTCTTCATTGTTTGTTGATCCATATTCCAAAATATGGATACACCGTCCATATTTTGGAATATGACCCATTGCAGGATTTTTGGTGTTTCTTTGATCACGGACCGAACTTGTTCACTCTTGGGACAGGGCTTTTGATTGATTGATTTTAAATTTTATTAGTAGATTGCACAGTTCAGTACATATTCTGTACATCATCATCAGCCGTTGTCAGTCCACT
This sequence comes from Nerophis ophidion, assembly GCF_033978795.1. Lineage (NCBI taxonomy): Eukaryota > Metazoa > Chordata > Actinopteri > Syngnathiformes > Syngnathidae > Nerophis > Nerophis ophidion. The sequence goes on from NC_084614.1 coordinate 59,532,308, forward strand.
GCTGGACGAAAGCCTCAGCATGTTTCTGCCATAGTGAACGAGCTCTAGCTGCTCCCTGCCACTGCACTGTTCCCCTGGAACTGCTGGGGACTGGGGGCCGTCTTCTTGGCGTACATTTCATGCTGGTTATTAGCTTACACCTTCCACGCTGGCTTGGTGCGGGTTGGAAGGGGTATTTTATATCAGAGATCCTTCTCCTAGACTAATTGCCTTACTGGGCTGTTGAACTTAGTCTGTCCAGTTGGTTGTCCGCGCCCCATTCACCCAGGGACCCGCTCAGCTTTATGGCGCTGGCCGCCCGCCAGTCACAAGAGAAGGTGCAAACGGTTCTTTGTGTGCATTTTATAGACGTTAGTTGGGACTCACTAACCCCACACACAACCTCCCATCTCATGCCTGGATGTAGTTTAACGTTATACCCAGGACCATATTACGTACAATTGACCACTAAATGGTAACACACGAATACGTTTTTCAACTTGTTTAAGTCGGGGTCCACGTTAATCTGAACCTCGAGCAAGCTAGTGGAGTGAAGCCGTGCTACAACTCACGACAGATGACTGGTCAAGGGGGCATGCTAGCACCATTAAAAGAAATTGAATACATTAAAAAAAAAAAAATCACTCAATTTCTTGACAGAAGAGATGACTGCTGTCAGATCACAGCAAAAACAGATCCTTGATCTCCTGAAGGAGGTCAAATAGCTGAGGCTCCAGAACAGAGAGAAAGAGCACCGGGTGAACCACCTGGAGCAATATTCATGAGTGTGTTGATCTCCGTGATCTCCGGGGTGGAGGTGAGACCGCACTGTGCCACGACGTCAGTGAACGAAATAAAGGGTCAATGGAGCAACAGGTAACATCATACTTACAAAGCAAAGGAATAATAGTTGACCATTGAGGCTTGTTACCTGCTGCCCAAAAGAGCATATGAAAAAACAGTTGTCATAATGGGGGTGTGTGAGCAGAAAATACAAAATTGCACTCATGAGGCAAGGACGTAAACTGAAAGGGACATATGGATGCATAGAGTAATTGAACATTTAACCAAAAGCGAACGCTGACATTGCCAAAAAAAAGCAAGACACTTGAGGAAACAAGTAAAAAGAAAACATACCTGGGTATCAATTTGTAAGATACACCTACAATAAAAGTTGGAAAACTTGAACAGACACATTTAACACATGCACTTGGAAATAACCTGATTTGTTGAAAGACTGAAATAACATCAGTCCACACAAATCCATGATACGCATCACTGGCAGCACTCAATCCAATAGAGAACTGGTAACATTTTGCAACATGGAATGTAAACATCTGGAATTGGAAAATTATTTAAAACCAGACATAAAATTTTCTCCCACATCAGGAATAATATTTAATTTTTTTTATTATACAGTATAATAACAGCATTAAAGCCGACAACAAACTGTCATTTATTCCTTTTTTTCCCACTTCGAATCGCATGTTTATGCAATGGTCGTTTCCCCAAAATGCAGATGGATGTCAGGAAGCAGCATGCAGGTAAGAAAGGTTATTTAAAGGTTAAAGTCCCAACGATAGTCACACACACACTAGTGGTGAAATTATCATCGGGATTTGACCCATCCCCATGTTCACCCCCTGGGAGGTGAGGGGAGTAGTAAGCAGCAGCGATTGCCGTGCTCGGGAATCATTTGGTGATTAAACCCCCAATTCCAACCCTTAATGCTGAGTGCCAAGCGGGGAGGTAATTATTCCCATTTTGTAGTCTTTGGTATTAGACAAGTCCGATAATATCGGACTGCCGATATATTGGCCAACAAATGCTTTAAAATGTAACATCGGAAATTATCAGTATCGGTTTCAAAAAATAAAATGTATGACTTTTTAAAACGCCGCTATACGGAATGGTACACTGACGTAGGGAGAAGTACAGAGCGCCAATAAACCTTTTGTCATGATCGGTGGACCGGATCATGTTTTTGTATTTTCTGCTAGTTTTGGACTCCTTTAGTTCCTGTTTACACTTCCTTGTTTGTTTTTTCACCTTGGTTACTCATTGTGTTCACCTGTCTCTGATTAGTGCTCGCCCGCTCACCTGCTTCCCGAGCACTAATCAGAGGGAGTATTTAAGCTTGTCTTTGCCAGTCAGTCGCCCTGGCGTCATTGTTCTTTTCATGCTCTGTTCATGCTAGTTTTTCATGCCAAAGTCCATGCTGCTCTTTCCAAGCCACAGTAAGTGTTGTTTGTTTTATGTTCATAGTCTACGTTAAAGTATTAGTTTTGTTTCCCTAGCCAAGTTGTGCCTCCGCTGTGAGCGTTTTATGTTTGTACCTTTTTAGTTCAAATTAAATCATGTTTATACCTGCACGTCATGTCTCGAGTAATCCGTCTGCTTTCCTGGGAGAATGACCCCGCAGCAAGCTGCGACCCCCGACCCCCCTGTCTTGACACCTTTAAAGACACTGCCTTTGCGTGCTAATCACATAATATCTTTGGCTTTTCACACACACAAGTGAATGCAAGGCATACTTGGTCAACAGCCATACAGGTCACACTGAGGGTGGCCGTATAAACAACTTTAACACTGTGACAAATATGCGCCACACTATAAACTCACACAAAACAAGAATGACAAACACATTTCGGGAGAACACAACAGAACAAATAACCAGAACCCCTTGCAGCACTAACTCTTCCGAGACGCTACAATATACACCCCCTACCACCACATACCCCACAACCCCCCCACACACACACACCTCAACCCCGCTCCCCCAACCCCGCCCACCTCAACCTTAGTGACCGGGAGCAGGTGAGAGTCACGACCACTAATCACAGGCAGCTGACAAAAATCAGCACCCATGGGAACAACGATAACAAACAAGGGTGCTGAAACTGAACTAACAACCAACTAGGGAAATATCAAACTAAAACAAAACAAGACCTGGTCAACAGATCATGAAACTTACAATAGTAGAAGCTTGTATGTAAATAAAACCAACGTGAAACACTTTTTGGACCAAGTCAACGGTCCCTTCAAAGTGATTGCTATCTCAGAGACATTGACTGATGAGAAAAAAGGAAGAGATTTTGAACTGGAAAGATACGAACTAAATTACATCAACAGAATCAACAAGAACAGAGGAGGAGTAGCTGTGTATGTGAGGAAGGATTTGAGCTAACAAGGTAAATAACATGTCATTTGCTATTGACAATATTTTGGAATGTATAACTGTTTAAATATGACATGAAAATAACAAAAAAATATTGATCAGTTGAATGTATAAAAAACCTATGTCAAGCATCGAAGTGTTTCAGAACTGGATTAATTTACTACCGCTATCCTTTTGGGGTCAAAATGTTGTCTTTGTAGTGCATTCAAATAAATATGGGTTGAAAAGGATTTGCAAATCATTGTATTCCATTTATTTTTACATCTAACACAATTTCCCAACTCGTATTGAAACAGGGTTTGCAATATAAAGATTTTTATCTGTTGAATGAGTATTTTTTGGCAAGAAGTAACACAAGAAAGTAACAAAATACTTTGCTAAATTGAAATCACATCAGGTACGCTGAAACGTTGATACCTTGTTATTGAACTTGTAAACAGAGAATTTGAGAAACAGACCAAATGGGCTGCAGCTGTTGATTATTTTAGTAATTGGGTAATCCATCGACTAGTTTTTCCTATTAATCGAGTGATCTGATAAAACACACTCACAGAGCTCAAACCTCAAACCTCGATGCATATTTTAGGGAACATAATTGGAAAACATATTGTTTTGTTTGCCATAATATGTAGTCTTATTTCTAAAACATTCACATTATCAACATTGACATTGCCTAATTAAATAAAAACATATTCACTGTTTGCCACCACAAAGATCTAGGCACCCACACACCACCGCTTTCATGTTCACTCTATTGCAGCAGCCATGCCAAATCTATGTCTGCCTATTTAAAGTTACAGGCACTCCATATTTGATACATTTTTATTAGCAGGTGGTAGCAGGTGGTTAAGAGCAGTCTGCTCTTGTGGATTTAGGCTTTCAACGTGAATGACTGCTCGCTGACTGCTCTTGTTGAAAAAAAGCTAAGTATCGTTCTATTTGTGTGATTTTAACTGTTTTGCAGCTTTATTTACAACTTATCGAACATATTTAATAGTTCAATTTAACTTGCAAATCACCCGATCTCTGTCTCACCACTTCGCCCTCAGCTAGCTAGCTGCTAAGCTAACGAGGCTAGCGGAGAAAGGCAGCGCCGGTCTGAAGGAAGCTTCTCCCCCGCCACCGTGACCACCACTTCCCGAAGACAGCTGGCACCCCACTCGGCGACGGAAAGTTTCTGTGAGTATGGCTTCCTGCGCTTCGTGCACTTTACTCATGGATAGGTTGGCTTTGCTAGAGAGCCGTGTCCGCCAGTTAGAGCAGTGTAATTTCGTAACTTTAGATGTTGCGGACACATCTGCTAGCGTTAGCTGTAGCGAGCTAACTAGCCCAGCTTGTAGCAGCCCTAATCGGCCTACAAGCTACGGTGTACCGGTTGAGACGCATAATAGATTTAGCCCTTTAGCTAGTCCTACACCCCAGTCTACCGGGCACCACACTTTAGTCATAGGGGACTCCATCACCCGAAACATAAAGCTTAGCAAACCAGCCACAATTAAGTGTATTCGCGGGGGCAGAGCACCTGACATTGAAGCTAATCTTAGGGAGCTAACTCGCAACAGGTCTAGTAAGCACGTACGGCAGGCTAACCGCACCACTAGTTATGCGAATATAGTAATACACGTTGGCTCCAATGACGTTAGGATGAGACAATCAGAGATTACAAAGAGAAACATAGCCAGAGCTTGTAATCTCGCCAGAAAGATGTCCAGGCATCGAGTAATTGTCTCTGGCCCCCTGCCTGGGAGAGGCAATGATGAGAGATATAGCAGATTAGTCTCTCTTAACAGGTGGCTGGATAGCTTCTGCAGACAACAGGGATTTACGTTTATTGATAATTGGCCCTCTTTCTGGGGCAAACCTGGCTTGCTGAGGAGAGACGGCCTTCACCCTAACCAGGAAGGCGCTATCCTCTTGTCTCGGAACATAGACTTCGCATTGAGCCACATTTGACTAACTGCACTAGAGCAAGCCCGGTCACAGGCAATTACAGAGCCTGCTAGCCTGGGTATGGAGTCAGTTAAGTTAGAACTAGCCAGCGCCAGGCTGGATGATCCCTGTACACATAGCAATTTTCGTAGAATAATACACAACTCACAAAATGTTTTTTCTACTGTGTCTATGACTTTGTCAGCGTTAGACATGCGTTCTACTGAGGTGGCAAATTATGATGCGTTCAGTTTATCGCAGCGCCAAGTAGACAATCTGACAATTCCCGTCATATCAATTCCTAGATATGGTCGTAATTATTTTAAGTACACTGCGCATAATAAACGCAACATTATTAATATTGCTACTACGGATAATTTTATCAACAACTCCTTAAAACAGCCCACTACCTATAATATGGGCTTTCTAAACATCAGATCTTTGTCTCCCAAAACGTTATTAGTAAATGAGGTCATTAGAGACAACAACCTTAACGTCATCGGTCTTAGCGAAACCTGGCTTAAACCAGACGACTTTTTTGCGATAAATGAGGCATCCCCTCCTAACTATACGAATGCGCATATTGCCCGTCACCTCAAAAGGGGAGGGGGTGTCGCACTAATATACAACGAAAACTTTAACTTTAGTCCTAACTTAAATAATAAATATAAATCGTTTGAGGTGCTTTCTATGAAGTCTGCCACACCTCTGCCTCTGTGCCTGGCCGTTATCTACCGCCCCCCAGGGCCCAATTCGGACTTTATTAGTGAATTCTCAGAGTTTGTTGCTGATCTAGTGACGCACGCCGATAATATAATTATAATGGGGGACTTTAATATCCATATGAATACCCCATTGGACCCACCGTGCGTGGCGCTCCAGACTATAATTGATAGCTGTGGTCTTACACAAATAATAAATGAACCGACGCATCGCAGCGGTAATACGATAGACCTAGTGCTTGTCAGAGGTATCACCGTCTCCAAAGTTATGATACTCCCGTATACTAAAGTAATGTCCGATCATTACCTTATAAAATTCGAAGTTCAGACTCATGTTCGGCAAGCTAATAATAATAATAACTGCTATAGCAGCCGCAACATTAATGCTGCCACAACGACGACTCTTGCGGACCTACTGCCCTCGGTAATGGCACCATTCCCAAAGTATGTGGGCTCTATTGATAACCTCACTAACAACTTTAACAACGCCCTGCGCGAAACCATTGATAGTATAGCACCGCTGAAGTTAAAAAAGGCTCCAAAAAGGCGTACGCCATGGTTTACTGAAGAAACTAGAGCTCAGAAATTATTATGTAGAAAGCTGGAACGCAAATGGCGCACGACTAAACTTGAGGTGCACCATCAAGCATGGAGTGATAGTTTAATAACTTATAAACGCATGCTTACCTTAGCTAAAACTAATTATTACTCAAATCTCATCCGCATTAATAAAAACGATCCAAAATTTTTGTTTAGTACAGTAGCATCGCTAACCCAACAAGGGACTCCTTCCAGTAGCTCCACCCATTCGGCAGATGACTTTATGAAGTTCTTTAATAAGAAAATTGAACTTATTAGAAAGGAGATTAAAGACAATGCGTCCCAGCTACAACGGGGTTATAGTAACACAGATACGATTGTATATACGGCGGATACTGCAAATATCCAAAATAGTTTCTCTCGTTTTGATGAAATAACATTAGAAGGATTGTTACAACGTGTAAATGGAATAAAACAAACAACATGTTTACTTGACCCACTTCCTGGGAAACTTATCAAGGAGCTTTTTGTATTATTAGGTCCATCAGTGCTAAATATTATAAACTTATCACTTTCCTCGGGCACTGTTCCCGTTGCATTCAAAAAAGCGGTTATTCATCCTCTCCTTAAAAGACCTAACCTCGATCCAGACCTCATGGTAAACTACCGACCGGTGTCTCACCTTCCCTTTATTTCGAAAATCCTCGAAAAAATTGTTGCAGAGCAGCTAAATGAGCACTTAGCGTTTAACAATCTATGTGAAACCTTTCAATCCGGTTTCAGGGCAAATCACTCGACGGAGACAGCCCTCGCAAAACTGACTAATGATCTATTGCTAACGATGGACTCTGATGCGTCATCTATGTTGCTGCTCCTCGATCTTAGCGCTGCTTTCGATACCGTCGATCATAATATTTTATTAGAGCGTATCAAAATGTGAATTGGTATTTCAGACTCAGCCCTGTCATGGTTTAACTCTTATCTTACTGATAGGATGCAGTGTGTCTCCTATAACAGTGTGACCTCGGACTATGTTAAGGTAACGTGTGGAGTTCCCCAGGGTTCGGTCCTTGGCCCTGTACTCTTCAGCATCTACATGCTGCCGCTAGGTGACGTCATACGCAAATACGGTATTAGCTTTCACTGTTATGCTGATGACACCCAACTTTACATGCCCCTAAAGCTGACCAACACGCCGGACTGTAGTCAGTTGGAAGCGTGTCTTAATGAAATTAAACAATGGATGTCCGCTAACTTTTTGCAACTTAATGCCAAAAAAACGGAAATGCTGATTATCGGTCCTGCTAGACACCGACCTCTTTTTAATAATACAACTTTAACATTTGACAACCAAATAATAAAACAAGGTGACTCTGTAAAAAATCTGGGTATTATCTTCGACCCAACTCTCTCCTTTGAGTCACACATTAAAAGCGTTACTAAAACGGCCTTCTTTCATCTCCGTAATATCGCTAAAATTCGCTCCATTTTGTCCACTAAAGACGCCGAGATCATTATCCATGCGTTTGTTACGTCTCGTCTCAATTACTGTAACGCATTATTTTCGGGTCTCCCAATGTCTAGCATTAAAAGATTACAGTTGGTACAAAATGCGGCTGCTAGACTTTTGACAAGAACAAGAAAGTTTGATCATATTACGCCTGTACTGGCTCACCTGCACTGGCTTCCTGTGCACTTTAGATGTGACTTTAAGGTTTTACTACTTACGTATAAAATACTACACGGTCTAGCTCCAGCCTATCTTGCCGATTGTATTGTACCGTATGTCCCGGCAAGAAATCTGCGTTCAAAAGACTCCGGCTTATTAGTGATTCCTAGAGCTCAAAAAAAGTCTGCGGGCTATAGAGCGTTTTCCGTTCGGGCTCCAGTACTCTGGAATGCCCTCCCGGTAACAGTTCGAGATGCTACCTCAGTAGAAGCATTTAAGTCTCATCTTAAAACTCATCTGTATACTCTAGCCTTTAAATAGACCTCCTTTTTAGACCAGTTGATCTGCCGCTTCTTTTCTTTCTCCTATGTCCCCCCCTCCCTTGTGGAGGGGGTCCGGTCCGATGACCATGGATGAAGTACTGACTGTCCAGAGTCGAGACCCAGGATGGACCGCTCGTCGGGACCCAGGATGGACCGCTCGCCTGTATCGGTTGGGGACATCTCTACGCTGCTGATCCGCTTGAGATGGTTTCCTGTGGACGGGACTCTCACTGCTGTCTTGGAGCCACTATGGATTGAACTTTCACAGTATCATGTTAGACCCGCTCGACATCCATTGCTTTCGGTCCCCTAGAGGGGGGGGGTTGCCCACATCTGAGGTCCTCTCCAAGGTTTCTCATAGTCAGCATTGTCGCTGGCGTCCCACTGAATGTGAATTCTCCCTGCCCACTGGGTGTGAGTTTTCCTTGCCCTTTTGTGGGTTCTTCCGAGGATGTTGTAGTCGTAATGATTTGTGCAGTCCTTTGAGACATTTGTGATTTGGGGCTATATAAATAAACATTGATTGATTGATTGATTGATTATTAGTTATGCTCATTAGACAATTAATCCAAGTAACAAAATATAAACGGACGCTTTTTTTTTTAAAGTTGGAATAATCGATTTAGTTGATTGAATGTTGCAGCTTTACAACCAAAAAAAAAAAAAAAAAGGCTACTCCATCATACCTTGGCAAAAACAATGTGTTGCATTGATATTGTTCAATAAAGTAAGAAAAAAGCAGTAGTTTGTTAGCACTCCTTGTCTTGTGGACTGGCTTAGGTGTTTTATTGGTCGTGACCACAGGATACAGAGATGGCAGAGGGAAACAAAGTCGAATTAATGTACATAAGTCAAGCAATGATCCAAATGACAGAGTTGGTATGAAAAGCATCCTGATTGCCAATCAGGGACAGGTGAGGAAGTCCGCGCCCAGACAGGAGTCAAAGAGGCAAACAGGAAATGTAAACATAAACTAGACCCTTGGGCAGGAAATGACTAATAATTTAAAACAAACACAGAAATACAGCCAAACAGAAAACAAAATACACCCTCTAATGAGATATGCAGATGAAATTTGGAAGTTTTTTTTTAACTATACAATCATATTTGTCCATAAATCGGTGGTTACATTTTTAGTTTCCACTATATTTATATTTTAGAAGCTTGTTGAAGATTACAGTATTCCATGAGGGCGATGTTTAATCTTCTGGAAATAGAACCGAAGATATGATAAAACATTTAATGGACCCAACCAAGCACAAGATGAATTAAAGTGGACTGAAACGAGACAACACAAGGCATCATGGATTCATTTTTTTTTGTGAAAGTCATACTGGGAAACATTGGAAAATAAACTGTTATTAGATTTATGCACGGATCACAGGAATGTGAAGTTTTGGAAATGAGACTTCAGGTAATAATAAAATGTTTGTGATCCCCACTGCAGTCTGTTGCCTTGCTGCAAACATGAGTAGCTTGTGTTTGCTTGCTCGCACCAGCAGATCATTAGCGTTAAAAATGGATTTCCATCAGATCGCCCATTTCCTCCTCCATGTTTTTTTTCTAAGATGAAACAACTTTGGTGATCCCCTGTCTCTGTGAACGTGTCTCCTCCTCACCCGCTGCCTTATTTGCTCGGACGTTTTACTCAAAAACCGTCGATAAAAGCAATCATTAACCTGTCTGGTAGAATGACACAACACACAAATCATCATATTGATGTTTTGTTTTGTCGAACGAGGCAACCGTTTTACTGACTTATAAACACGATTCTTGAGTATTTTGCTCCAAAAATACCACTCTTTATTTTTATTCTAGAAAAACAAAAGCATTTGATATAATGAATCAAATTGGAACGGTATGGCAGCAGAGGGTTGGTCTTGAACTGGGTAAGAAGCCATTTAACCAACAGGGAGCAATACGTGAAGCCTCCAGCTTTAATTATATCTTGCGGTGTACCCCCGGGGTCAATACTCAGACCAAAATTGTTCAATCTCTATATAAACAACATCAATGAAGTCACAAAGGATTTGAAATTATTAATATTTGCAGATCACACAACCACATTTTGTTCAGAACACACATAATCTTATACGAATAATAACGGGAGAGATGAATACATTAAAGAGAATTTTGGACAAAAAAGAAACAATCTTTGAATCAAAGTAAAAATAAATAATGCTTTAAGATAACAGAGGAAAAACAAATAACGTATTTTCCGTACTATAAGGCGTACTTAAAAACCTTTTTTTTTCTCAAAACTTGACAGTGCGCCTTATAACCCGGTGCACCTAATGTACGGAATAATTCTGGTTTTGCTTACCAACCCCGAAGCAATTTTGTTTGGTATATGATGTAATGATAAGTGTGACCAGTAAATGGCAGTCAAACATAAGAGATTCGTGTAGCAATATGACTCAAGTAAACAACACCAACATTTTAAATGTTCCCTTGAAAATATAGAACATTACACACAGCGCTCAAAAATCTATCAAAATGTTTTAGTACGACTTTGGTAAGCTATGAAGCCGCACAACTTGATGGATTGTACTGTGCTTCAACAAACGAGTATTATTACGGTGTGTGTATAAAGGTAAGACATTAACTGGCGTTTTTGTTTCGCAATATTATGCATAAGCCACTTTTCTACTTTTCTTACCTTCTAGTACCTGCTTATCTGTATTTGGGATCTGCATAAATCCTGAAAAATTGTGTGTTCGCCTTTGTAGTCTGTGTTGTCAACATAATCGATAAGCTTCTTCTTTTTCTCTATCTTATTGTTATGGGACATTCATCCTCCGCTGTTGCAATTTCTAAAATAAAGTACTGTAAAGTTGTCACTTATATCAATCAGTATACCCACCAATAAAGCGCTAAAACATACCGGTGTTGTGAGTTAACATTATTCACCCAAGGAACTTTAGTTATTAGAGAGTTTCGGTCGGACGTTTTTTCATGGGACACATTTCCAGCGTTGTTGTTACCAAATGAGGAGATGCTGCTCCGTCACTGATTTAAGTAAAGTCTGAATGTCATTAAAACAGTTAGCTCCATCGTTTGACACTCCCGTCCTTGCACGCTACACCGCTACAACAACGATGACGGGGAGAAGACGCTGCCGAAGGTGAACCACGTAAATAAGACCGCCCACAAAACGGCGCATCCGGAAGTGACTGTCAGAAAGCGACTTGAAAATGATTGGTAAAACATAATCTATGCAACATGTTGAACAAAGAACCACCATTACATGTTATGTAGACCACAATGAAGTGTTTTAAATGTAGGAAAAAAAAAACAATTATATATGACTCCTTTAATGCGCCCTATAGACCGGTGCGCCTAATATGTGAAAAAAGATTGAAAATAGACCATTTTGTGCAGTGCTCCTTATAATCCGGGGCGCCCTATGGTCCGGAAAATACGGTACAAATAGACAAAGAAGACCTTGACTCCAAAAAATAAATCAAATTTTTTGGTGTTCTATTAGATTATAGAATGAGCTGGAAATCTCTTAAGCATATACAACATAAAGTGACAAGAATCAGTAATAAATAAAACAAAATATGTTGTGGTCCAAAAATCGCTCCGTATTGTCTACTACTCTCTGGTCTTACCATTTACCAAGTTATTGTTTATATAAATATGGGGAAGTAACTACAAAAGTAAGCGAAATTCAGTATCTGTGTTACAAAAAAGTTCAGTTAGGTCAATACACAAAGGGCCTGATTGACTAAACGTTTGCGTGTACTAAAACGTTTGTCCGTTAAGTGAAGCAGAATAATGCGTGCAATTCATTTTTAATACACAGAATATATGCGGATCATCAAAACACCCACAACACTGGGAGCGGAAGATGCAAATATAATTATTCAGCACGCGGCACGTGATTTATCAACACTCATCATTTTGCGAGCACTGTTTGGCATTTTATATAGCATGTGTCAGAACGACGTGCAAATTGACAGTTCCACAGACGACTGCAGGATTAGTGCTCGCGCTACAAAGACAGACGCCGGAAAGAAAAGAATCCAGCAACATTATTTTATAATTTTATAGTTGCTAGAGAACTTAAGGGGCTGATGAATACGAATTCAGTTGTGTTTTGGTATTTTTTTTTTATGGTGTTCGTTTTTCCACGTACAATATGTTTATATGAAAAAAAATGGAGGTATGCATTTGTTTGCGTCTTTAGCGTAGTGTGTGCATCCTAATGAGCGCACTTTCAGCAGTGAAAAAATAAAAATAAAAATGAAAAAGTGCTTTGATTTTTATAAGTACTGCAGGACTGCTTCTAAAATGACCATAAAAAGTGGTAGATGTCTCCTGCATGTTTGAAAACATAACAAGTCTCCACAGGTAGGAGCATGATAACATGGATGTGCAGTTAATGAGACTGTCTCCATGGTGATGCCCCATTGGTGAATGGAAAATACTCATTTAAATAAGGCGGTCTGCACCAATTTACACTTGCACACAATGTTTGTAAATTGCACGCAACACGGCCACTTATAGTATACGCACACGCACACTCACGCATACCGTGCCCCAAAGAGGGACAAGCAGTAGGAAATGGATGGATGGATGGATGGATGGATGGACGGAAAAGGGTATAGAAGAAATAAATAAGCTCTCCTTCTTCTTACTCCTTTTCAGACATGTTGAAATGTGAAACTATAAATATGTGATGCACCACATGGTAACTGTATGCATGTTTGAAAAAGGTTAACACCATAACCACAACAAATGTGCCCAAAAAGTAAAAAAAAAACAAAAAAACACTTGGTTCCACTGCCATTTAGAGGTGGATAGTTTTAGTTTGTATTAGTTATTTTTAGTTAAATTATTAGAATTTACAAGAAAAAATTAACCTCACAAGTCCAAGAAAAACATTATCCGGTTCCATCTTATCCTCCCACTTGAAAAATATGACTAAGAAAAAAAAAAAAGACCACTGAAAAACGCATCCCCATCTTCAAAGAGTGAATCATTTTAGTTTATTTTAGTTTCATTACGTTATTTTATCAGATTTGTCTGGTAAAATATACCTTTAAAGGTCAAACAAAAAATCTCCTGGATAAACCTTGCTGGTTCCGCTGCCATTTTGTGTCCGTTTGGTGTCTTTCCAGGGTGAATACTTTATTTTATTTATCATTTATTTTTCCTTTTCATTATCAGATTTTTCAAGACAAATATAACTTAAACCTCAAAGTGCACTTGAAAAAGAGTGAGTAAGCTTATTGAAAACTAGTTTTATTGTGTCACATTATGCGATTCAAAAGCAGACAAAAAAATACAAGTGAACCTTCTTTTGTTCCCTCCCAATTTTGTGGCTATCAGATTTCTTCAAATTTGGATTAATTTTCTTTTTTTATAGACCTACTCAACAATTTCATCCAATTTTTCTCAAACATCGAAAGTCAAACAAAATGTAAAAATCGAACCTTGTTGGTGTGTGACATTAGCTAAGAGTGCCTATTTTGACAAAAGGACCAGTGTGATGATAACCATATACCTGTAAGTATACCTAAGGTATACATTTGACTGCCCAGTACAATATATGTATTTTTTTAAATGCATTTTTAATGCAGTATAAAAAAACGACATCAGTGTGTAAAGGACATCAGCACATGGGCTGAGGAACACGTCAGAAAACGACAAACAGTAACTACTGTTTGTCGGTACATTTGTAATTGCAAGTTAAAACTCTACAATGCAAAGCAAAAGCCTTTTATCAACAACACCCAGAAACCCCGCCGGCTCTTTCCCTGAACTCATCTAAGATGTACTGATGCAAAGTGGAAAAGTGTTGTGTGGTCTGATGAGTCCACATTTCAAATATTTTTTGGAAACTGTGGACGTCGTGTCCTCCGCAGCAAATAGGAAATGAACCATCCAGATAGTTATAGGCGCAAAGTTCAAAAGCCAGCATCCGTGATGGTATGGGGGTGTATTAGTGCCCAAGGCATGGATAACCTACACATCTCTTAAGGCACCATTAATGCTAAAAGGCACAAACAGGTTTTGGAGCAACATATGTTGCCATCCAAGCAACTTCTTTTTCATGGACGCCCCTGCTTATTTCAGCAAGACAATGCCAAGTCACATTCTGCATGTGTTAGAACAGCGTGGATTCATAGTAAAATAATGCGGGTACTAGACTGGCCTGCCTGTGGTCCAGACCTGTCTCCCATTGAAAACGTGTGCCGCACTACGAAGCGTACAATACCCCAATGGAGTCCCATTGTTTGGCGATCTATTTTTAGTATGGGAAGGTCGATGTCCAGTTGGAAAGTCATGAATTAGTTGATCGGAGCATGTCTACAAAATATGGCCGCTCTCATCTTGCGAGACTTCTTGATGATGTAATGCGACGGTAACGTTCTCGTTTGCGACTGATAACAACAGAGCTACACGGCAGAATGCACTGAAAAAGTTTAAAAACAATGCACACCGGAATCTTAAATTGTAATTAATTTTTAACATAGCATCACATGCCAACAATGGAGGGCCCCTTTGCCCATATTGATTACATTGGGACATGCTAGTAAACACTTCTGTAAAGAAGTAATGAGGGAATCTATTCGCATGCATTCACTGCAGGATTTTGAATGGACAAAAGCGGTGTAGATGGAAAAAAAATGGAAGTTATGAATATCTTTTCAACCTTGAACTCTCCCAGAAAAGCAGCATCAATAGCAATTGTTGGTAAACTTAGCCTATTAGTGCTATTATTGCGCTTATAACTTTTTTAGCGCCCGAGCTGCTGGAGTCGGTTTTAATTAGGTTTGAGTCCTGAAGGGACGTTTTTCATAGATGTCTCGCTTTATGACCTCACAGAGAACACGGTCCCAAACAGATGCTAATTACAGTTTAATTTTCAACACTTTTACACCCTGCTAAGCTACGAACAAGATAACCTTATGTCATTGTTTTTTTTTTCTCCCTGAAATGTTCTTTGGCAACATTGTACAACATGTAAAAAAAACAAAAAAAAACATTCTCTACTTCTCTGTCTACAGGGAAACAATTGTGAATAAATTGCAGAAGAAAAACTTAAAAGGTGGTCTGAACAATGTATTTTATTCAAGCCTTAGACAAAATAATTTATAATAGTAAAAAGAATGAATAGCACACAAATTACAAACATTTGTATTTATTTATGAAACCATCTAATTATTTTATGTTTTATTTAAAGGATTTTTTTTGTTTAATTGTTTTCATTAATTGTATTATTTTTTCCAATTTGAATATATACTTAGAGTATAACAGATTTAATTGGTAATGCCCAGTGGAATACATTATGGTGCTTTTAATTCTACGGTAAGAAAAAGGATTTAAATGGCCCCATTCCTGGGTGGATTTCACTTAAGATTGCAATGCAGTCTGCTGAAAATGATGAAAAGCGCCACTCTACATGGCAAATGACGCTGTGGTCGAATTTGGCATTGCCGCAAAACACATTTTAAGGCCATCTGGTGGCTGAAGTGGATAGTGCACCCCCCAAGGCATCACGCTTCATGTCACAAGTAAAAAAAGGGGCCATACGAGTCCCCTTCCTACTGTGGATTTATTTAACTTTTATGACACATACTATTTTTTTTTATTATTATTATTATTTTTTTTTATTTATTTATTTTTTTTTTCCAAGATGGCACTGCTGTAGTGGCTGCTGTAGGCAGGAGCTCTGTGCTCTTGTGTCATCCTTTTGTGTTTCCCTCTTGTTTTCATGTCTTATTATATTTTTTTGCCTTTTGGGCCGGGACCCTTTGGGACTGTGTGACAAGGGGTGGCACTTTCGTGACCTCTGTGGTGCTTTTTTTGTGGACTTCTGGATCTGCCTCCCGGGAGCCTTTTGGCTATGGAGACCAGCTGCTGGGTGTCTGCTACACCAGAGTATGTTTGGATGTACTGGAGGAGATGCGGATGAAGGGACAGGGCTGCGGAGCTAGCACTGAGCGCTGGGACGGAGAGGCTTCGCGGTGTCTTGACTGGGTGAGCAGGTGTCGGACACCTCAGTCTCCTTGGACGTATCCTCCCTCATCCATTCGGACTGGACACTGGCCGAGAGTGGAGTCGGCTGTCTTGGTTGCTTTGTTGGGTTGGCTTCTGTCTCTGACCATGCTCCCTCCTCCCCAGCAGACGATGGCGTGGAACACCGCAGAGGCCACCACAGTGGATATGTTTCTTTTACTTTTTATTCATAGCTGTATGTAGAAGTGTCTGGTTTTATGTGCTGCTTTAATGTCTTTAATGTCCTCTGTGTTCTTTGATGTTTGATGTTTCCCTCTTACACACATGGAAGAGGGATGTGTACCATGGTTATGAGTTTTTTTTTTAATTTATTATTTTTTTTTAATTTATTTGTTTTTTCCCTTGGCCTCAGTCTGCACCTCCTCTCCAGGGCCCAGGCAAAGACCGATTTGTTAAATTTTATTTTAATCTTCTATTTTTTTCTCCCCCCCTCCCCCCCTTTGTTTACCTTTATCTCATCTTTTTTGTAAGGGGCGCTGGAAGCCGGCAGACCCGTCAGCGATCCTGTTCTGTCTCCCTGTAATGTTTGTCTAAACTTGAATGGATTGTGCTGAAAATTTTAATTTTCCTGAAGGAACTCTCCTGACGGAATAAATAAAGTACTATCTAATCTAATCTAATCTAATATGCACTATGTATAAAACCTAAAACCAGTGAAGTTGGCACGTTGTGTGAATCGTAAATAAAAACAGAATACTATAATTTGCGAATCATTTTTAAACGTATATTCAAATGAATAGACTGTAAAGACAAGATATTTGATGTTCGAACTGGCAAACTTTGATATTTTTTGCAAATATAAGCTCATTTGGAATTTGATGCCTGCAACATGTTTAAAAAATGTTGGCACAAGTGGCAAAAAAGACCGAGAATGTTGAGGTACGCTCATCATGGAACATCCCACAGGTGATCAGGCTAATTGGGAACAGGTGGGTGTCATGATTGGGTATAAAAACAGCTACCATGAAATGCTCAGTCATTCACAAATAAGGATTGGGTGAGGGTCAGCACTTTGTGAATAAATGCGTGACCAAATTGTCCAACAGTTTAAGAACAACATTTCTTAACAAGCTATTGCAAGGAGTTTAGGGATTTCACCATCTACGGTCTGTAACATAATTTAAAGGTTCCGAAAATCTGGAGGAATCACTGCATTGAATGCCCGTGACCTTCGATCCTTCAGGTAGTACTGCATCAAAAAGCGACATCAGTGTGTAAAGGATATCACCACATGGGCTCAGGAACACTTCAGAAAACCACTGTCAGTAACTACAGTTAGTTGCTATATCTGTAAGTGCAAGTTAAACCTCTACTATGCAAAGCGAAAGCCATTTATCAACAACACCCGAGCTCATCTAAGATGGACTGATGCAAAGTAGAAAACTGTTCTGTGGTCTGATGAGTCCACATTTCAAATTGTTTTTGGAAACTGTGGACGTCGTGTCCTCTGGAACAAAGAGGAAAATAACCATCCGGCTTGTCATAGGCGCAAATTTCAAAAGCCAGAATCTGTGATGGTATGGGGGTGTATTAGTGCCCAAGGCATGGGTAACTTACACATCTGTGAAGGCACCATTAATGCTGAAAGGTACATACAGGCGTTCCTTGGTGTTGTTGATAAATGATCAGCCCGGAGGATCAACAACTCTCAGGCAAGATGGCAACAGTTTTTTTCCCGTTTCGACTACATACTGTCTTACAGACCGGGATCCAAGAACCAGAAGGCGGACGCACTATCTAGAGTGCACAGTGCGGAGACCACTTGCCCTGCTACCCCCGAAAACATTCTGCCATCAGCCCGTATTGTGGGTATAGTATTCTGGAGAGTGGAGGACCAAGTGAAGAAGGCTCTTCAGGCTCGTCCAGGTCCTGGGGGCGGACCACCAGGCAAGTTGTTCGTCCCCCGCGAACTTCAGCCCTGAGTCCTGGATTGGGCACATTCCAGCCTTTTTTCTTGCCATCCGGGGTTCCAACGGACCCTGTCTTTCATTCGAAGACATTTTTGGTGGCCATCAATGGCCGCCGACACACGGGAGTTTATTGCTGCTTGTACCGCTTGTGTTTGCAGTAAACCGTCTCACCGACCTCCGGCTGGTCTCTTACGCCCTCTGCCGATTCCAGCTCGTCCATGATCGCACATAGCGTTGGACTTCGTCACTGGCCTTCCTACATCTAGAGGTATAACACAATTCTCACCATTGTTGATCGCTTTTCCAAGGCAGCCCGCTTTGTTCCTCTCCGCAAGCTGTCCCCTCCTCCGAGACGGCGGACCTCTTAACTTTGCACATTGTCAAGCAGCATGGAATCCCCGCGGACATTGTTTCAGACCGGGGTCCCCAGTTTACCTCCACGGTATGGAAGGCGTTCTGCAAAGGGATTGGGGCCTCGGTCAGCCTCACTTCTGGATATCACCCCCAAAGCAATAGACAAGCCGAGAGAGCCAACCAGAGTTTGGAGACCATGCTTCGCTGCGTTGCCCAACATCAGCCTTCGTCCTGGAGCAAGTTCATCCCGTGGGTGGAGTATTCCTACAACGCCATGACGAGCTCCCCCACCGGTATGTCCACATTTGAATGTTCTTTGGGCTACCAACCTCCCATGTTCCCACAACAGGAGCTCGAGATTGCAGTACCATCTACAAAGGCCCACATCAAGAGATGTCAGAGGGAGTGGAGAGCCGCCCGTTCGGCCCTGGTAAGGGCATCCGAGAGAATGTGTCGCAGTGCAAATAAACATCGCATCCCGGCACCTCCCTATCAGCCGGGACAACGTGTCATGTAGGGGGCTGGTATACTTGGTCGACTGGGAGGGTTACGGACCGGAGAAAAAAATCTTGCGTGCCGGCCTCCTACCTGGCCGACCCCGCTCTTCTGGAGGACTTCTACCGCGCCAACCCGGGGGCCCTCAGAGGCTTGTCTGGTGCCTCGCCTAAGGAGGGAGGTACTGTCACAGCCTGGTCTCGAACCCACAATCCATCCACAGCAACATCCAACACTCTGTCTGGCAGCATGCCGGTAAACGCCCCCCCACGCTCTGAGAACTTCACGCCCACGCTTCGCCGCAGCTTTAGACTGACAGCAATCAACCCACCTGACAGCAAGGACAGCATAAACACCAATCACTCCTTGGAACCTGCGCCGGAACGTTGTTAACTCTCGTAGTAAGCATACATCTCTGGCTTCCCTCTAGTTTTCCTCGCCTCCTTTTGTCTTGTACCTTTTGGCTCGTTGACTTGTCCCTTTTCATCCTTGCAGTTGCCTCCCTCGATCCTCGATCACTCGCTTGGACTCTGACTTTCTTTGCTTGCCGCCTGCCCTTGACCCCATGCCTGTACCCGGATCTTCCTTGTGCCTACTCCTCCTTGACCAGACGCAGGTTTCATTGAACACGCATGTACAACATCCTCTTGTTTCATTCACATGGTTAAATCCAAACTTAATCCTGCAGCCAACACTTTGAGTAGCATACACATCCAACACAATCATCAAATGTTACAATAAACCTGGTAACCTTGTCTTTTGTGGTGTTGTCTCCTTCCAGTCCTCACGTACATAACAGTAGAGTTTTAACTTGCACTTACAGATGTAGCGACCAACTGTAGTTACTGACAGTAGTTTTATGAAGTGTTCATGAGCCCATGTGGTGATATCCTTTACACACTGATGTGGGTTTTTGATGCAGTAACGCCTGAGAATTCAAAGGTCCATTATATCATCGCTTACGTGCAGTTATTTCTCCAGATTCTCTGAACCTTTTGATGATTTTACAGACCGTAGATGGTAACATCCCTAAATGCCTTGCAATAGCTTTTTGAGAAATGTTGTTTGAAAACTGTTCGACAATTTGCTTACAAAGTGGTGACCCTCACCCCATCCTTGTTTGTGAATGACTTAGCATTTCATGGAAGCTGCATTTATACCCAATCATGGCACCCAACTGTTCCCAATTAGCCTGCACACCTGTGGGATGTTCCATATAACTGTTTGATGAGCATTCCTCAACTTTATCAGTATTTATTGCCACCTTTCCCTACTTCTTTGTCACGTGTTGCTGGCATCAAATTCTAAAGTTAATGATTATTTAAAAAAAAAAAATGTTTATCAGTTTGAACATCCGATATGTTGTCTTTGTAGTATATTCAACTGAATATGGGTTGAAAAGGATTTGCAAATCATTTTCCATCCATCCATCCATTTTCTACCGCTTATTCCCTTTGGGGTCGCGGGGAAAATCATTGTATTACGTTTATATTTACATCCAACACAATTTCCCAACTCCACATCGAGAGGAGCCAGATGAGGTGGTTCGGGCATCTGGTCAGGATGCCACCCAAACGCCTCCCGAGGGAGGTGTTTAGGGCACGCCCAACCGGTAGGAGGCCACGGGGAAGACCCAGGACACGTTGGGAAGACTATGTCTCCCGGCTGGCCTAGGAACGCCTCGGGGTCCCCCGGGAAGAGCTAGACGAATTGGCTGGGGAGAGGGAAGTCTGGGCTTCTCTGCTTAGGCTGCTACCCCCGCGTCCCGACCTCGGATAAGCGGAAGAAGATGGATGGATGGATGGGACAATTTCCCAACTCATATGGAAACGGGGTTTGAATATATACATGTATATATATATATATATATATATATATATATATATATATATATATATATATATATATAAACAATTTAATGACAAACATCGTGGTCAAGTTAATATTTTTCATTTCAATTAAAAAAATGTTTATCAGTTTGAACATCAGATATGTTTCAATTAAAATATCTCTATGTCTTGCTCTTTACGTAAATAACAATTAAAAATAAGTGTTATGGGGCTCGTGGTCATCTCCAAGCATGCATTTCAGGTTATTACTACATCCTCCTATAAAAATGTCCCAAAACACTTTGTACCTAATAGCTTAGGTCATTTATTTTATTGCAATGACTTAAAATATCCATTTTTTAACACAGCAGAGGGAGGAAGACTACAGGCATGGATAATAAAACATCCAAAGTGAGAATTGAGATGATTAAATGGTGGATTTTAACATTCAAAGAGCACAACTGATGCAAACATTCACTTTTCTTTCACTTTAATGCATCATCAACAAAAAAATTGTGTGGAATGTTATGAGTTTTTAAGTCAATACTTGAGGGTGGTCAAACTAGAGGTGTTGTGTTTCCCTCTATAAGTGAAGTGAATTATATTTATACAGCGCTTTTCTCTTAGTGACTCAAAGCGCTTTACATAGTGAAACCCAATATCTAAGTTACATTTAAACCAGTGTGGGTGGCACTGGGAGCACGTGGGTAAAGTGTCTTGCCCAAGGACACAACGGCAGTGACTAGGATAGCGGAAGCGGGAATCGAGCCTGCAACCCTCAAGTTGCTGGCACGGCCACTCTACCAACCGAGCTATACCGCCCCATGACATGGGCCAGGGTGTTCAGTCCCATGGCTGAGATAAAGACACTGAAGGGCACGTGTAGGCCTGTGGCACCGCTGCAGCTGACATACATGACATGCTCTCAGAATAGGATGACTTTGTGTGGCGCTCATCCCTGGCGAGCCTAAAAGTGTGCACAGGCTTATCGTGACATGCGACACATTGGGGCACCGTTTTGCCACAGGCTTGGCGTGTGTAGAATAAACATAGACGCACTGCCTTTGGCCACACACACATGTCTTCACTTCATGTGCTTCTTTTCATGTCACCAGTTAGTGTTCATCCAGGAATTGCGCGTGTTTTTTGGGATGGTTTTGTTCTGATCATTTTTACAATAATTTTTGGTGTGTTGTAGCACACCAGATTGTTGCTGTGCATCTTTATTAGCGTGCTTGAGCATACGTAGGTTGCTTTGGCTGCCCTGAATCGCCCACAATCTCTCCTTTTGTAGATGAGCCTCATGGAGGAGCTCTTATTCCATGTTGTGTTTCATTTTCATAAAAAAAATAAAAAATGGTGTTATACATATTAAAGTAGATTGATTTGCTCTTTGGCTTTAAAGGCCTACTGAAACCCACTACTACCCACCACACAGTCTGATAGTTTATATATCAATGATGAAATATTAACATTGCAACACATGCCAATACGGCCTTTTTAGTTTACTAAATTACAATTTTAAATTTCCCGGGACTTTTTTCTTGAAAACGTCGGGTAATTATGACGTGTATGCGTGACGTCACGGGCTGTTATGAATATGAGCGCTGCACACACACAGAGCTAAAAGTCGTCTGCTTTAACAGCATAATTACACAGTATTTTGGAGATCTGTGTTGCTGAATCTTTTGCAATTTGTTCAATTAATATTGGAGAAGTCAAAGTAGAAAGACAGAGTTGGGAAGCTTTAGCCTTTAGCAACACAAACACACGGTGATTCATTGTTTGAAATTCACGGAGGTGAAACTTTCCTATGGAACAGAGCGGACATGGATCCCAACTACATGTCAAACAGCAGGTTTCAGTGAGAAAATTGTGGTTAAAAAGTCGGCAATTACCGGATATCAGCTGAGCTTCTGCCTCTCGTACAGCTGCCGTCGACTTCCCCGAGACACTGCGCGTCAACACCCGGCTGTGGACGTACACTTCCGACTATCAGGTACTGTTAAACTCACTAAAACACTAGCAACACAATAGAAAGATAAGGGATTTTCCAGAATTATCCTAGTAAATGTCTCTAAAAACATATGAATCCGTCTCAATGCAACGCGATCGCAATCGCGTTTTTTTTTTTTTTCCAGACCGTCGCTATCAATATCCTCAAACACAAATCTTTCATCCTCACTCAACTTAATGGGGAAATTGTCGTTTTCTCGGTCGGAATAGCTGTTTTTGTTGGAGGCTCCCATTAAAATCAATGAGAATATATGAGGAGCCATCAACATGTGACGTCATCGTCTGCGACTTCCTGTAGAGGCAGGGCTTTTCTCCAGTTGCGAACTTTATCGTGGATGTTCTCTACTATATCCTTTCAGCAAAAATATGGCAATATCGCGAAATGATCAAGTATGACACATAGAATGGACCTGCTATCCCCGTTTAAATAAGAAAATCTCATTTCAGTAGGCGTTTAAGTGAAGTGAATTATATTTTTATAGCGCATTTTCCTCAAGTGACTCCAAGCGCTTTACATAGTGAAACCCAATATCTAAGTTACAATTAAACCAGTGTGGGTGGCACTGGGAGCAGGTGGGTAAAGTATCTTGCCAAAGGACTCAACGGCATTGACTAAGATGGCGGAAGCAGGGATCGAACCTGCAACCCTCAAGTTGCTGACACGGGCTATACCGTCCCCATTTACAATGATTGGTTTGAGTGGCATTCAGCAACAGTAAGTGACAGGTTTTACTCTCCACATTTTTTATTTCCTTTAGTTGAAATTGTCACCGTTTTATTGTATTCATGACTTGCTGGCAAATGTGGACACAACACATGCTTACATACAATTTCAACGTTTAATTTTACCACTACACCGATAGATGTGTGGTTTTATTCTTTGATTCCCTTGTCCAATAGTTAAATAGAAAAAAAAAAATCATTTTTCAGGGTTGAATTGTGGCCATCATAAAACCTGTAATAACTGCACATTCTTACCAGTCATGAACAGAGAGTCATAAAATAAAATAAAACTACTTACCGTCAAATGCACTCATGTGAGATTTGCAGATGCCACGCATGAGGATTTTATTTTGTTGATACTTTATGTTTTGCTTAAAAAATATATTTATATATTTTAATCCATAGCATTTGAATTATTTCTATCAGTTATGTATTCTATTTAATTCTAATCAGTTCAAGTATAAAAAACAAGTTAACCACTTTTAATTTGTAGATGTAAAAACAATGAAACACTCGCATCTTCCTATTAACTTAAAATATATATATATATATATATATTTTTTTTTTTGCATTTTTAAAAAGTCAAGCATTGTTTAGCCTGTTATACATTATATTGTGTTTGTATGTATAGTTTGATTTTGTGTATCAAGCATAATTCTGTCAATACAATAGGGAAATGCACAATGACAACAATGGTGCTCTATTCTATTTTAGTGAGGTGAAATAATAAGTTAAGCACTTGTGATTTCCAAGGCGAAAAAACAATAAAGGAATTTCACATATAACTCAGTGTTGCAAATGCGCCTCAAACATTTACTTTAGTCTTAATACATTCATATGAGTCAAATATTTTTAATTACCGTAGTTCCTTAAACTGCCGCCGGGGCGCTAATTAATTTAAAACCTCTTCTCACTCCTGCGCTTACCAAAGGCATGTGGTAAAAGTAAGCATGCGCTAATTAATTTAAAACCTCTTCGGACTCTGGCACTTACCAAAATATTTTCTATATACCATCCATCCATCCATTTTCTTCCGCTTATCCGAGGTCGGGTCGCGGAGGCAGCAGCCCAAGCATGGAAGCCCAGACTTCCCTCTCCCCAGCCACTTTGTCCAGGTCTTACCGGGGGATCCCGAGGCGTTTCCAGGCCAGCCGGGAGACATAGTCTTCCCCCGTGGCCTCCTACCGGTTGGACGTGCCCTAAACACCTCCCTAGGGAGGCGTTTGGGTGGCATCCTGACCAGATGCCCAAAACACCTCATCTGGCTCCTCTCCATATGGAGGAGCAGCGGCTTTACTTTGAGCTCCTCCCGGGTGGCAGACCTTCTCACTCTATCTCTAAGGGAGAGCCCCGCCACACGGCGGATGAAACTCATTTGGGCTGCTTGTACCCGTGATCTTGTCCTTTCGGTCATAACCCAAACCTCATGACCATAGGTGAGGATGGGAACGTAGATTGACCGGTAAATTGAGAGCTTTGCCTTCCGGCTCAGTTTTTTCTTCACCACAACAGATCTATACAGCGTCCGCATTACTGAAGACGCCACACCGATCCGCCTGTCGATCTCGTGATCCACTCTTCCCTCACTCGTGAACAAGACTCCGAGGTACTTGAACTCCTCCACTTGGGGCAGGGTCTCCTCCCCAACCCGGAGATGGCACACCAATCCAATCCAATCCAATCCACTTTATTTATATAGCACATTTAAACAACAATAACGTTTCCAAAGTGCTGCACAGCCATGTTAAAAACAATTGTAAAAAAAAAATAATAATAAATAAAATGAAATAAAAATAAAAAGTATATATATATATATATATTATGCTCAGCCAATGACTGAATAAAAACAAAAATAAATAAATATAAAACCAATAAAAACAATATAAAAACAAATATGATTAAAAACTATTTTAAAGGGTAAAATCAATTAAAACAGTAAAATAGAAATCAAAGTGTATAAAAAACACAGAGGACAACAGCCTCTCCACCCTTTTCCGGGCGAGAACCATGGACTCGGACTTGGAGGTGCTGATTCTCATTCCATTCGCTTCACACTCGGCTGCGAACCGCTTATTAATAATAATTTTTAAAAATGTAAATGTTTCTGATTTTTTTTTTTGACATTCTTAACAGTTAGGCATGTTTTTATCAATCATTTTCATTTGAATTTTTTCCCAATTATGTTATGTATTTTTATTTTTCATAATCATTCTTAACAGTCAAATAATAAATATTTTTAAATGATTTGATTCTCAACAGCATTTAGAATGCACTGTTTTAATTATTTGACATTTGCGATCCTCTCCAAAGTTTCTCATAGTCATCATTGTCACTGTCATTGACGTCCCACTGGGTGTGAGTTTTCCTTGCCCTTATGTGGGCTCTATCAAGGATGTCGTTGTGGTTTGTGCAGCCCTTTGAGACACTAGTGATTTAGGGCTATATAAATAATCATTGATTGATTGATTGATTGATTTATTACAAATTAGTACAATATGTTGTTTATAGCATAATTTTGTTGATTATTTTGAACTTCCAACTCCCCCCACTCCCTCATAAAAATACTGTATATAATGAAATAAAAAGCAAAACATTAGTTCAGAGTAAACCCTTTATGGACGCAATATGCACAATATGCTTAAAACCAAGTGAACAAACCTCTGATGTTTGATATTTTGCTAATTTCCAAAGTGGCCCCTGGCCGTACTTTAGCACCAAGACAAAGTGAGAGAGAAGGTCAAGAGGCACGAGGGCATAATCCATCTTCATTTGTCAGACTGTGGTGTGGCCTGACCGGTTATAATTCATTTTGATAGGAACCAATCAACTTTTGTTCCACATCTGTATTTTATTTTGAAAAAATAAAACGTACTAAGCCATAAACCATTGAAGAATGACATCAATAATGCAGAAGTTGCATTGTCATGTAATTATATATTTCAATTAGTGATTGATGTGAATAATAAAATAGTCTATAGCTGCATTGTGCACCAAGACAAGCAGTCTGCTTTGTGATAGTGTCTCCATCTTTGGCTGCATTGCAGAGAGCAAATTCATATTCTGTGGCTGAAGCTTGATCTGCCTCTTTCTCTCTGCCTCAGGTCCTGACGATAATGGCATCTAGGGAGTCACACAGTGTAAGTCCTTTGCTTTATACCATTGAGTCAAACATATATGTCATTTACAAACAATATATTGTTGGAGTTTTGTCATGTAAAAAAAATCACCCTATTACTCATATAAACTCTGTAAGAATCTAAACTGTGCTCGTTGTTTACTTGCGCTGTATATATTTTTGACAACCATTTGGTGTCTCTGTTATTTAAGCGCGGCTTGATTTGACATTTTAAATTGATTTAAAACAACACGCTCTCACTTTAAGCTGTTTTGTCATATCCATGCCAGATTTAGTTAAGTTAAAATACCAATGATTGTCACACAAACACACGAGGTGTGATGAAATTTGTCCTCTGTATTCGACCCATCCCCTTGTTCCACCCCCTGGGAGGTGAGGGGAGCAGTGGGCAGCCCGGGGATCATTTTTGGTGATTTAGCCCTCACACACTTAAAGGGGCTGATAAGAACACATCTGTAACATTTGAAAACCATTCGTAGAAACACATCAATCAATCCATGTTTACTTATATAGCCCTAAATAACAAGTGTCTCAAAGGGCTGCACAAGCCACAACGACATCCTCGGCTCAGATCCCACACCAGGGCAAGAAAAGAAACTCAACCCAATGGGATGAAAATGAGAAATCTTGGAGGGGACCGCAAATGTGGGGATCTAGTTAATAGTGTGAGAGTCCAGTCTTTTAGTCACAACAATTTGGCAAAAATACACAACAAATGCAAACGACACTACCCAAAAGCATAAAGCCACAACTACAACATAAAGCCCCAACACAACTTTAAAGCACAACACAACAATTTCAGCCACAACTGCAAAACTTACAAAAATTGCATACACCACAACACAACAACATAAAGACATAAAACAATAACTTCCAGCCACAATACAATTGCGAAAAACATGTAAATTCCACAAAAACATATTTATTATTTTATTTCTTTATTTGTTCATGCTTAATATGTTTTTTGCAATTAAAATGTTGACAGTACCACATAAGATATGTTTTAATTGCTGATGCGGGTTTATTGATTTTCAAATGTGCCAGAGAATACTTGTTTTTGTACAATGCCCAGTAGTGCGTAAATGTGTTTCTATACGGTATTTCTCCAGCAATGGTCATGTGGTGACATAAATGATGGTATTTTGAGAGGTAATCATTGAAGTCGGACATCACTGAAGGCCTAGGTGGGAAACACACAGCCCGCCACTGTTAAAATGTCAACTTCCCGCCTTAGCCACTTGGTCCGTCGGCTAAACTTTATCTGCTGTCACTACCGTTATGTCCGTCACTTTCATTGTCGCTAAATGTTATTGTGCGGTGGTTTTGCAGTTGGGTTGTTTCTTTATGTTGTTGCGTCGTGCCGTAAAGTTGTGTTGTTACGGAAAGTTGTTGTGTTGTAGCGTTTGCAGATGTTCTGAGCCTTTTCGGCATAAGTTAACACCAGCCAACTGAAAGATGTGAACGTTTAAAGCTTTGCTTATTTCTAGCATTCTAATTGTGACATTTTGCAACCAAGAAATGGTAGATGGGGTGTGTGAAAGTGAGAACAGAAAATTAAAAAAGTGGCAAATGGATATAGAGACGGAGGAGCAGCAGCAGCAGCAGGTGGGAGGCAGGGAGCTGTGTGAAGCCTAGTTCGGTCTAGATAAGAGTCAGCACAGGAAATTGCAATATGGAAACTCAAGTGGAATACTGACGAGACTCTCTGGGTGTCTGTGGACCCTTTGCTTGGATTCAGCACATGAGACCCAAAGAATTTGTTGCTCATTGTTCATGCAACAATTGGTGGAGCACAAAAGAGACATGTGCAAGGAATACAAAAATTATGCTGCAGAGTATCAGACAGAATACATGAATACAGAGAAAATTATACAGTTCTTGGCAAGCACAGAGGTCAGACCTTTTTCGTAGTTGGTCACCAGAAGGGATTTTGACCCATTGCTCTTTAGAGATCAAATTCTAAAAGGTTTGTAGGTTGTTTTCTGGAGACTTGAAATTTCAGCCCACTCAACCGATTCAATAGGTCAGCAGACTGGCTCGTTCACATAACCACTGAAGTATTGACAAATGTGTTTGGTCAATTCTTTGTTGGAAGACCCATGCAAGACTAACTAAGATTTTCCTTGTGTAGTCTTGCTGAATGTACAAGACTTACTGTATTTATGTGTGGGGGGTCACATTCCTTGCTGATAGGTAAATACATCCATCCATCCATCAATTTTTTACTGCTTATCCCGTTCGAGGTCACAGGGGGTGCTGCAGTCTATCTCAGCTGCATTCGGGTAGTCGCCACCTCATCACAGATAAATAGACAACATTCACACTCACATTCACATACTATGGCCAATTTAGTGTTGCCAATCAACCTATCCCCAGGTGCATGTGGGAGGAAGCCGAAGCACCCGGAGGGAACCCATGCAGTCACGGGGAGAACATGCAATCTCCACACAGAAAGATCCCGAGATCGGGATTCAATGTAGGACCTTCATATTGTGAGGCACACGCACTAAACCCTGTTCCACCGTTCTGCCCTGTCAAATACATAGTTTGCTAAATCAAATAGCCCCAATGGACATCAAACAAGCCTACCTTAAACAGTTTCTGTAAAAACTTCATTTTTTGAAGTGGGAAAACATCCCAGTTGTCTGAAATGTAGATTTAGGTTATCCATAATTCATAAAAAAGCTATTACAACCTAGGACTACATATTCAATATTATCAACGAGAATACATCTAGACTGGGACGACAACAAAAAAATCAATTCACAAAACTTTTATTTTTTAGGAAAATATATGTATCACTCACTATTCAATTCACTTTACAGAGTTCTGTTACTGGTTTCCTGGAGAAATTACAGAGAAGTAAAATATTCTAAGCTATGGCTAACTGCTGAGTTGGACCCTGTTCTAGTTGCAATATTTATCCAGGACAAGCATGCTACACGGATTGTGACAGCATTGTTCCACAATGCCCTCACGCTTCACCATCATGTCCATCGGGCTGTTGAAGGCATATTCCGCGATCTCATTCATGCCACCGGTCAATGTCGCCCCCTCTGTCTTTGACGGTAAGAGACCTGCAAGGATGAGGAGGCATCAATGATTTGTTCATTATTGAAAACGCCAGTGAGTATCTGACACCCTTACGCAGTACAGAGTTGAGATCCCTCCGGGAACTAGTGAAAAAGCCTCTGTCATCGCAGACCATTTTGAGGGCCTCCACCAGGTGGGTGCCACACAGGCGTTGCGAAGAAAAAGCAATGGAGCACGGCCATGACATAACTAATAAGACCAGGATTGGGGCAGAATGAAGCCACAGTGCTGTCATGATGGAGCTACCAACGAAAGGTACGACAAGCAGTTAAGCAATCTTTGAAACAAAACAAAAGTAGGCATTACAAACTCCAGAAATCCATAACTCAGTTGTCTTACCGAAAGGGTTTGAGAAGATAGACGAGGAGGTCTGGTCTTGAAGACTGCTGAGAATTGGTCGCTGTCAAGTAAGAGGTCTGCCTTCCATTAATACCTCAACGTCACCTGAAAACGTACGTAGCATCTGCGCAGATAAGTACGTCGGTGCCCAACATTTTCCAGTCAGCAATTGTTAAGTGACCCTTCAGGTCCGACTGGAGGCACTTTGGCACCATCAATTAGTAAAACAAACCATGCTTAATGACCCAGATCGACGTGATCACCTCTTGTTCAAACACGCATCAGCTGTCCAGTCGTCTTTCCTCCCCTTTTGGTCAGCACAATACCACCAAATACGCCACTTAAGAGTACCAAAAGTGGTACACTTCTAAAAGTCATTCCCCGACAGGATGAACAACCATTTTTTTCCAACTGGACACTGCTTGCATGTCGTATGAAAACTTATTTTTGTAAAATAATCCGTACCAACCAGTGGCTGGCCTCTGTTAGACTAGCAACAAATGTAACAATTCTTCTGGTGTTAATATAGACTGTACTTGTGACTCTACTTGATGTTCCAGACGATAAATGAACTGCAGCGAGCATGATGTCACACTTGCTTCGCGCTGCTGCCACTGCCCTCTTAATATTTGCACAGGTTGATGATCGCTGGTGTATCCCAGATATTTTAAAGTATTGTACACATTGCAAACTTGCGGACAACTTTCGTGTTGTTTACATCACAACATCCAGTTTTGGCGGCGATGTTTTTGGTGATACATTTTTTTTTCGACGGTCCAATTTTCGGTGCATCATTAAGTCAATAGTGCACAAGTACTGTAATAGGCTATGTATTCATTCATACTGTAACGACCTGCCGGAATTATGTTTTATATTTGTGTGATTTTGATTTGATGTTTATTTTATCCATGTGCCTGAAAGCAGATTGGTGGAGAGTGAGGAATTGTTGTTGTATGTCAGGGGGAGCACAAAGACAACAGATGGTAAAATCTGTTGGAATTGGGCCGGTTTTAGCATAAAATTGGTAATAAAAGTTAAAATAGCGACTTTTGACTTCTTCTGGGGGATACAACACTTTACATTAGTTTTATTAGTTTTTACTTAAAAAATAAAACTTTTTAAAGGTTTGGCGGCCATAATTTTGACGTGGCAGTGCACTAGGTTCAGTTGCATTAAGGGGAAACCCTGTGAATATTTCGATAACTAAAATTAATTTTACTCGAGTCATATTAGGCGGAGGGACAGGTGTTAAACTCAAGGTCCAGGGGCAAGATCTGGCCAGCCACATCATTTTATTTGACTTGCGAAAGTCTGCAAATAATAGGCGTCAATAAAGTACTTTATCTTTGAATAATAAAGGCAATTGCTCTTTCCATTTTGACATAATAAAATACATCTTTTAAATTTAAAAACAATTTCATAATGTAACAATTATTGTATACCCCTATATTCTGAACATTGTTTTGTTAAATTAAAAAAAAAGACTTAATTATATACTTCACTTAAAATAAAAATAAAAATTGTATCCATTAAATTGTCCACTGTAAAAATGACAATGGATTTTACAGTAAAAACTGTTTGCTCAGTTGCTATGGTTTTCCAATAAAATACACCATAAGAACAACAACAGTAGATTTCACAGTCAAAAAAACAAACAGTATAACTGCTTTTCAATTTACAGTAAACATTTTTAAAAAGATGGTAAATAACTGGTAAAGTTTTGACAACTGAGCACACAGTTTTTACTAGAAAAAGTACAAATATTTTTTACATTATACACAACATTTTTTTTATTAAATTCAAATGCACTGGCAATTTTATAACTAGTTCATGAGGCAAATCCATATATACATTCATAAATTATTCACTGCAACTGCAATTTGGCCCCTTAATTAAAACAAGTTTGACACTTCTGCTCCAAAGTATCAGCCCTCTTACTTGTGTACATTTTTTGTCTTTCAAGATGATACAAATGATTGCATCAGTTCTACGTAAAGGAACTGTTTGCAAAATCTAGAGAGATGCATAGAGGGCGCTAACTTTCCAGTGTATTTTAACCAGAATAATCCACCCTCCTACCTCTTATAGCACGTATTGACACAACTACGTACAAACCCCGTTTCCATATGAGTTGGGGAATTGTGTTGGACGTAAATATAAACGGAATACAATGATTTGCAAATCCTTTTCAACCCATATTCAATTGAATATGCTAAAAAGACAAGATATTTGATGTTCAAACTCATAAACTTTTTTTTTTGCAAATAATAATTAACTTAGAATTTCATGGCTGCAACATGTGCAAAAGTAGTTGGGAAAGGTAATGTTCACCACTGTGTTACATCACCTTTTCTTTTAACAACACTCAATAAACCTTTAGGAACTAAGGAGACACATTTTTGAAGTTTTTCATGCGCAATTCTTTCCTATTCTAGTTTTATGTACACCTTAAGTTGTTAAACAGTCCGGGGTCTCCTTGTGGTATTTTAGGCTTCATAATGCGCCACACATTTTCAAAGGGAGACAGGTCTGGACTACAGGCAAGCCAGTCTAGTACCCTCACTCTTTTACTATGAAGCCACGCTGTTGTAACACGTGGCTTGGCATTGTCATGCTGAAATAAGTAAGGGCGTCCATGATAACGTTGCTTGGATGACAACATATGTTGTTCCAAAACCTGTATGTACTTTTCAGCAAAAATGGTGCCTTCATAGATGTGTAAGTTACCCATGCCTTGGGCACTAATACACCCCCATACCATCACATATGCTGTTTTTTCAACTTTTCACCTAGAACAGTCCTGATGGTTCTTTTCCTCTTTGGTCCAGAGGACACGACGTTCACTGTTTCCAAAAAACAATTTGAAATGTGGAGTCGTCAGACCACAGAACACATTTACACTTTGTATCAGTCCATCTTAGATGATCTCGGGCCCAGCAAAACCGGCGCCGTTTCTGGGTGTCGTTGATAATTGGCTTTCGCTTTGCATAGTAGAGTTTTAACTTGCACTTACAGATGTAGCGAAAAACTGTAGTTACTGACAGTGGTTTTCTGAAGTGTTCCTGAGCCCATGTGGTGATATCCTTTAGACACTGATGTCGCTTCTTGATGCAGGACCGCCTGAGGGAACGAAGGTCCGTTATATCATCGCTTACGTGCAGTGATTTCTCCAGATTCTCTGAAACTTTTGATGATATTACGGACCATACATGGTGAATTCATAAATTACTTGCAATAGCCCGTTGAGAAATGTTGTTCTTAAACTGTTTGACAATTTGCTCACGCATTTGTTCACAACGTGGTGACCGTTTCCCAATCCTTGTTTGTGAATGACTGAGCATTTCACAGAAGCTGCTTTTATACCCAATCATGGCACCCACCTGTTCCCAATTAGCCTGCACAACTGTGGGATGTTCCAAATAAGTGCTCAATGAGAATTCCTCAACTTTATCAGTATTTATTGCCACCTTTCTCAACTTCTTTGTCACGTGTTGCTGGCATCAAATTCTAAAGTTAATGATTATTTGCAAAAAAAAAGTGTTTCTCAGTTTGAACATCAAATATGTTGTCTTGGTAGCAGATTCAACTGAATATGGTTTGAAAATGATTTGCAAATCATTGTATTCCGTTTATATTTACATATAATACAATTTCCCAACTCATATGGAAACGGGGTTTGTACATACGTATCACGTGCATTAGCTTTGGGTGTTGGCAGCAGCCACCCCCACGACCTCGAGAAGGACAGGCGGTAGGAAATGGATGAATTGTTTTAGTCAATGATAGCAATTTTTAAAGTACCAATGATTGTCACACACACACTACGTGTGGTGAAATTAACCTCTGCATTTGACCCATCCCCTTGTTCACCACCTGGGAGGTGAGGGAAGCAGTGAGCAGCAGCGCCGGCCGCGCTCAGAAATCATTTTTGGGTGATTTAACCCCCTATTCCAACCCTTAATGCTGAGTGCCAAGCAGGGAGGTAATAGGTCCCATTTTAATAGTCTTTGGTATGACTCGGTCGGGGTTTGAACTCCCAACCTACCGATATCAGGGCGGACACTCTAACCACTAGGCCACTGAGCAGGCTGTCATTGAATGTATATTCCAGGGGTAGGGAACCTATGACTGCACCTGGCTCTCAGATAAATCTTAGCTGACATTGCTTAACACGATAAGTAATGAATAATTCCGCTGGTAATCACAGTGTCAAAAATAAAGTTCGAAATACAAAACATTTTCATGCATTTTAATCCATCCATCCGGTTTCTACCGCACCAGTTC
Organism: Nerophis ophidion; assembly: GCF_033978795.1. Lineage (NCBI taxonomy): Eukaryota > Metazoa > Chordata > Actinopteri > Syngnathiformes > Syngnathidae > Nerophis > Nerophis ophidion. The sequence continues at coordinate 59,566,858 of NC_084614.1, forward strand.
AAGAAGTCGCATTAATGGTAAGAAGTATTTTATTTATTGTTGTTAAGCTTCAGAATAACAATGTTATTAAAAAGAACGTATTATCCTCTAAAAATGTTAGTCTTACTTAAAAATGCACGCAATTAGTTGTATTCAGTCTTAAAAAAATATATATGGCTCTCATGGAAATACCTTTTAAAATATTTGGCTTGTATGGCTCTCTCAGCCAAAAAGGTTCCCGACCCCTGGTATATTCGATCATAACAACAGCCTCAGTGCAATTTGTTTGTTGATCCTCTTGGACAGTTTTTGTACATACAGCAGGTAAGGGATTTACAGTATATGTGGCCCCATTTTTGGGTGGATTTAACTTCAGAGGAAGGTGGGGGGTTAATCATTTTTGCAATGCAGTCTGCTGAAAATGATGTAAAGCGCCACTCTACATAGCAACTGACGCTGTGGTCAAAGTTGGAATTGCCACAAAACAAACGGAAAGACATTCAGAACGCTGATGCCGTCTGGCAGCTAAAGTGGAGACTATTCTTCCAAAAAAAAACATCACACAATCACAAAACTAAAGATTATAATGCAGTACAGCATGATCAAATAATAAAATGTTGTAATACAAAAATAGCAACAACAAAGAACCAAGAAAAAAAAAAATCGAGTTTACATAATAATGTTCATATCAAAGATAAAAAGAGCAAAAATAAAACAAAGAACCAATGACCTAAAATATACACATATGGCCTATAATATACACATAAAAGATCTCCGTAAACACCAATACATGTTTCCACACCAGTAATGTTTTTTTCTTAAAAAACTTTAGTTATTCTGAAAAATATAAATAGTTTTAAAACAAATGTGCTCTGTTCTTCAGAGTTTGCACTCGCTCCCTGTTCATTTTAGAATTGATTTTAAAACATTGCTGTTTGTTTTTAAATCTTTACATGGACTGGCACCTCAATATATCTCGGACCTCATCCAAATTTACATTCCTGCGCGCGCTCGGAGGTCCGAGAGCCAGCTCCAGCTCGTGGTGCCCAAGACCAGACTTAAGACCAGGGGAGACAGGACCTTCTCTGTGGTCGGCCCTAAGCTCTGGAACACTCTGCCGCTCCATGTTCAAACTGCTTCCACAGTGGAGTGTTTTAAGTCTCGTCTTAAGACCCACTTTTATTCTTTGGCTTTTAACACTACGTGAGTTGTGTGGTCCTCTGTCCTCTGAGTTCTCTGTGTTTTTTATACACTTTGATTTCTATTTTACTGTTTTAATTGATTTTACCCTACCCACCGGCATAGCTCGGTTAGTAGACTGGCCGTGGCAGCAACTTGAGGGTTGCAGGTTCGATTCCCGCTTGTGCCATCCTAGTTACTGCCGTTGTGTCCTTGGGCAAGACACTTTACCCACCTGCTCCCAGTGCCACCCACACTGGTTTAAATGTAACTTAGATATTGGGTGTCACTATGTAAAGCGCTTTGAGTCACTTGAGAAAAGCGCTATATAAATATAATTCACTAATTCACAAAATAGTTTTTAATCATATTTGTTTTTATATTTTTTTTATTGGTTTTATATATTTTTTTGTTTTTATTCAGTCATCGGTGGAGCATAATATTTTTTTATTTTTTTATTATTTTTTTTTTAATATTGTTTTTAACATGGCTGTGCAGCACTTTGGAAACGTTATTGTTGTTTAAATGTGCTATATAAATAAAGTGGATTGGATTGGATTGTTGAACCACTAATGGTGGTGTTATTATTTTTTTGCTTTGAAAAGTGTCAATCAATCATCAATCAATGTTTACCTATATAGCCCTAAATCACTAGTGTCTCAAAGGGCTGCACAAACCACCACGACATCCTCGGTAGGCCCACATAAGGGCAAGGAAAACTCACACCCAGTGGGACATCGGTGACAATAATGACCCAGTGGGACGTCGGTGACAATAATGACTATGAGAACCTTAGAGAGGAGGAAAGCAATGGATGTCGAGCGGGTCTAACATGATACTGTGAAAGTTCAATCCACAATGGATCCAACACAGTCGCGAGAGTCCAGTCCAAAGCGGATCCAACACAGCAGCGAGAGTCCCGTTCACAGCGGAGCCAGCAGGAAACCATCCCAAGCGGAGGCGGATCAGCAGCGCAGAGATGTCCCCAGCCGATACACAGGCAAGCAGTACATGGCCACCGGATCGGACCGGACCCCCTCCACAAGGGAGAGTGGGACATAGAAGAAAATAAAAGAAACGGCAGATCAACTGGTCTAAAAAGGGAGTCTATTTAAAGGCTAGAGTATACAAATGAGTTTTAAGGTGAGACTTAAATGCTTCTACTGAGGTGGCATCTCGAACTGTTACCGGGAGGGCATTCCAGAGTACTGGAGCCCGAACGGAAAACGCTCTATAGCCCGCAGACTTTTTTTGGGCTTTGGGAATCACTAACAAGCCGGAGTCCTTTGAACGCAGATTTCTTGCCGGGACATATGGTACAATACAATCGGCAAGATATGATGGAGCTAGACCGTGTAGTATTTTATACGTAAGTAGTAAAACCTTAAAGTCACATCTTAAGTGCACAGGAAGCCAGTGCAGGTGAGCCAGTACAGGCGTAATGTGATCAAACTTTCTTGTTCTTGTCAAAAGTCTAGCAGCCGCATTTTGTACCAACTGTAATCTTTTAATGCTAGACATGGGGAGACTCGAAAATAATACGTTACAGTAGTCGAGGCGAGACGTAACAAACGCATGGATAATGATCTCAGCGTCTTTAGTGGACAGAATGGAGCGAATTTTAGCGATATTACGGAGATGAAAGAAGGCCGTTTTAGTAATGCTTTTAATGTGTGCCTCAAAGGAGAGAGTTGGGTCGAAGATAATACCCAGATTCTTTACCGTGTCGCCTTGTTTAATTGTTTGGTTGTCAAATGTTAGAGTTGAATTATTAAATAGAGTTTGGTGTCTAGCAGGACCGATAATCAGCATTTCCGTTTTTTTGGCGTTGAGTTGCAAAAAGTTAGCGGACATCCATTGTTTGATTTCATTAAGACACGCCTCCAGCTGACTACAATCCGGCGTGTTGGTCAGCTTTAGGGGCATGTAGAGTTGGGTGTCATCAGCATAACAGTGAAAGCTAACACCGTATTAGCGTATGATGTCACCTAGCGGCAACATGTAGATGCTGAAGAGTGCAGGGCCAAGGACCGAACCCTGGGGAACTCCACACGTTACCTTAACGTAGTCCGAGGTCACATTGTTATGGGAGACACACTGCATCCTATCAGTAAGATAAGAGTTAAACCAAGACAGGGCTAAGTCTGACATACCAATTCGTGTTTTGATACGTTCTAATAAAATATTATGATCGACGGTATCGAAAGCAGCGCTAAGATCGAGGAGCAGCAACATAGATGGCGCATCAGAATCCATCGTTAGCAATAGATCATTAGTCATTTTTGCGAGGGCTGTCTCCGTGGAGTGATTTGCCCTGAAACCGGATTGAAAGGTTTCACATAGATTGTTAGACGCTAAGTGTTCATTTAACTGCTCCGCAACAATTTTTTCAAGGATTTTTGAAATAAAGGGAAGGTGAGACACCGGTCGGTAGTTTACCATGAGGTCAGGATCGAGGTTAGGTCTCTTAAGAAGAGGATGAATAACCGCTTTTTTGAATGCTAGGGGAACAGTGCCCGAGGAGAGTGATAAGTTTATAATATTTAGCACTGATGGACCTAATAATACAAAGAGCTCCTTGATCAGTTTCCCAGGAAGTGGGTCAAGTAAACATGTTGTTTGTTTTATTCCATTTACACTTGTAACAATTCCTCTAATGTTATTTCCTCAAAACGAGAGAAACTATTTTGGAGGGCAGTATCCGCCGTATATACCATCGTATCAGTGTTAATAGAACCCCGTTGTAGCTGGGACGCATTGTCTTTAATCTCCTTTCTAATTACTTCAATTTTCTTACTAAAGAATTGCATAAAGTCATCAGCTGAGTGGGTTGAGCTACTGGAAGGGGTCCCTTGTTGGGTTAGCGATGCTACCGTACTAAACAAAAATTTAGGATCGTTTTTATTACGGTGGATGAGATTTGAGTAATATTTAGCTTTAGCTAAGGTAAGCATGCGTTTATAAGTTATTAAACCATCACTCCATGCTTGATGGTGCACCTCAAGTTTAGTCGTGCGCCATTTGCGTTCCAGCTTTCTACATAATAATTTCTGAGCTCTAGTTTCTTCTGTAAACCACGGGGTGCGCTTTTTTGGAGCCTTTTTTAACTTTAGCGGTGCTATGTTATCAATGGTTTCGCGCAGGGTGTCGTTAAAGTTGTTAGTGAGGTTATCAATAGAGCCCACATACTTTGGGAATGGTGCCATTACAGAGGGCAGTAGGTCAGCAAGAGTTGTCGTTGTGGCTGTATTAATGTTGCGGCTGCTATAGAAGTTATTATTATTATTAGTTTGATGAACATGCGTCTGAACCTCGAATTTTATAAGGTAATGATCGGACAATACTTTAGTATACGGGAGTATCGTAACTTTGGAGACGGTGATACCCCTGACAAGCACTAGGTCTATCTTATTACCGCTGCGATGCGTGGGTTCATTTATTATTTGTGTGAGACCACAGCTATCAATTACAGTCTGGAGCGCTACGCACGGTGGGTCCGATGGGGTATTCATATGGATATTAAAGTCCCCCATTATGATTATATTATCGGCGTGTGTCACTAGATCAGCAACGAACTCTGAGAATTCATTGATAAAGTCCGAATAGGGCCCTGGGGGGCGGTAGATAACAGCCAGGTGTAGAGGCAGCGGTGTGGCAGACTTCATAGTAAGCACCTCAAACGATTTATATTTATTATTTATGTTAGGACTAAGGTTAAAGTTTTCGTTGTATATTAATGCGACCCCCCCACCCCTTTTAAGCGGACGGGCAATATGCGCATGTGTAAAGTTAGGAGGACATGCCTCATTTAGCGCAAAAAAGTCGTTTGGTTTAAGCCAGGTTTCGCTGAGACCGATGACGTTAAGATTGTTGTCTCTGATAATATCATTAACTAATAACGTTTTGGGAGACAATGATCTTATGTTTAAAAAACCTATATTATAGGTAGTGGGCTGTTTTAGGGAGTTTGTGAGGTAGTTTCAAACAGTTCCTTTAAGAAGTGAACAAAAAATATATCATTTATCTATTTATTGATGACAATAAATAAAGGTCCAAGCTCAGGTATAAAAATCTAAATAACAACAAATTTATTTTGTGTAATCGTGTAACCCCAATTTTGTCATTAAAGTGGTACTTGTAACGTTTTGTTTTTGTTTAAAACAATATTACTACTGTACTACCACTCCCCCTAAACACACATAGTAGGTATTGTTACAACCTTGTTGTCTCAAGTCCATCAATTTTCAGAAAACATATTTCCGAACATACCATTAGGCTTTGTTCAATGGCATCATTGTGTTGCACACCCACCCCCTTGCTCTTTGAAATCCAAGCAAAAAGACAAAGATTTTCTGTTTCCAATGCTGCTCAATTAAACTCAGCACACAAACATAGCCTATGCTGGAAAAAATTTACAGTAGGCAGCTGGCATTGTATACTCAATATTAATAATATACCGGGCTGCAAATATAGGTGAGGATTGAATTAAAATGCATTACTTGTTGCTAAACGATTTGATATGGTCACACATTCTCACACTGTTGAATAATTAATTATGAGACTATATGAAGCTAGAAACTGCACCCAGCCTTTTATATTGAAGCTGCGGTTCTATGTGTATTGTGATTCTATTCATTGCCATTTGCCATTTGGATGTCACAATATTAGGACTTTTGGATGTAAATGGCATACCAATACAGATTAATGTGCCCCACAATTATGGCACACTTTACTATCCGAACAATCCAGCTCATTTGTTTTACATATATATTGTTTTCCCTATACGCACTTTACGCACTGTGCGTAATAAATTAATGACAGGATGCGTCATATGGATATTTACTGCAAATATATTCTCAGCACGGTCTTGCTCTGTCACTGATAATAATAAAAAATTCTCAAATAATACTGACCTCCATGGCGCATAACTTTAGTACTTTCCTTGTAAGTCTGCCGTACTGGGTTTGAATTCCGGTCTGAGTGGTGTCAGGAAGTTGCGCAAATTTTTGTTTTAATTTTGTAAAAATGGTTAAAATTCCTCTACTTTAACTGTTACATTCTGTGGATTTAGCAGGTCTTGCTTTCACACACTCCCTTGTCTACTTATATGTCTATATATGTAGAGGTATATGAATATATATATATATATATATATATATATATATATATATATATATATATATATATATATATATATATATATATATATATATATTAAGGCTGGGCATTGTATACGCAATGCCCAATAATGAATTCAAAAGTAGAGTGTAGTGCACCTTTATTGGAATATTCTCCCACATGAACAAAAGCGCCAAAACATTTGTTGTGCAAACACAATTTAAATCAGTCCTTGTTAAACAGTAGCAGTTAAATAGCATATTTTATGAAAGTCAACTCAAAAAATGTAAATACAAACATTTAAGCTTATTGCCACTGCCAGGGTATTTAAGTTATCCTGTTTGTTATGGAAAATGAATATAATCTACATACAAATCTCTGAGCCACAATCATAACATCTGAACAGGTATTTTCTGAGGTAACAGCAGAAACATTTTTTTTTTATCAGGGATCTTATGTTTAAAAAACCTATATTATAGGTAGTGGGCTGTTTTAGGGAATTTTTGATCAAATTATCCGTAGTAGCAATATTAATAATGTTGTGTTTATTCTGCGTAGTGCACTTAAAATAATTATGACCATATCTAGGAATAGATATGATGGGAATTTTCCGATTGTTTGCTTGGAGCTTTGATAAACTGAACGCATATACATGGTACTATATTGTGATGTTATGAGCCAGGGGGAAAAAAGAACTACCCTACCCAGCATGCAACAGGAGTGACGAGCATGCGCGGTAGCCCGGTATAGGTTGTGTCGCCATGACGGCATCTTGTATGTTGTGATATGCACGCTCTGAAAGCAAACGTTAAGAACTCAGCCAACAGTCCTCGTCTGCATTATTCATAAATAGACAGACAACACATATACTCCGCTGCTTCACAGGCCGCTGGATGTAGCCGGCAAAGTATTCCCATGCTAGCTAGCCCTTCTAGCAAGCACGCGTCATTCAGTCCAAAACGGCCCGATCTATCCACATCCACAATTGTCTGGCGGTCGTAAGTGATCCCGGAGTGACCACGCTGTAAGCCAGCCATGAAATTTGCAGAATTGTCCAGTATTTTTGCCAAATGTTCCATCTTACCATGAGCCCCTCGGCGCTAAAGCCCATCTGGGCGACGCTATCTTTTTAAGAAAAGGCGTGAACAAAATAAAAGCATGTAAACAACATACGCAAATGTGCGATAAAATAATTGTCGTCGTTAATAGATTGATGAGTTAACTCGTGATTAACGCATTAATTTGCCCACCCCTAATATACATATATACTGTATTTATACATACTGACCAAAAATATAATCACAGCACTTTTGTCTGTACTGCATTTTTCATAAGTTAAATTCAAATTTACTATATACACATAAGACCTATTCTAATGGTTTGTACAGTCCTTTGAGACATTTGTGATTTAGGGCTATATAAGTAAACATTGATTCATTGATTCCTCTCAAATACTGCTCACAAATCTGTCTAAATCTGTCTTAGTGAGCATTTATTCTTTGCCAAGGTAATGCATCTTACGTCACAGCTGTGGCTTATCAAGATGCCGATTATACGGCATGATTATTGCACAGTCGTGCTTTAAGTTGCCCACAATAAAAGGTGACTCTGAAATGTGTAGTTTTGCCTAGTTGCGGGTCTGGAGGGGTCAGAAAAGCAGTCAGTATGTGGTGCAACCACTATTTGCCTCACGCAGTGCAACACACCTCCTTTGCACAGAGTTGATCAGGTTGTTGATTTTGGCCTGTAGAATGTTGGTACACTCTTCTTCAATGGCAGTGTGAATTGATTGATTGATTGATTGATACTTGTATTAATAGATTGCACAGATCAGTACATATTCCGTACAATTGACCAGTAAATGGTAACACCCGAATAAGTTTTTCAACTTGTTTAAGTCGGGGTCCACGTTAATGAATTCATGGTGAAGTTGCTGGATATTGCCACGAACTGAACCACACTGTCGTATACGCCGATCCGCACTATCCCAAACATGCTCAATGGTAGACAATAAATATCAAATATCAGCAAAACTAAATGCATGCTTTTTTGTAGTAAAATGAAATACATCGATGCCTCATTAGTTATTTCTGGATTAGAAATTGAAAGGACACATGAGATAACGTTTTCTAGGTATTGACGAACATTTGACAGAGTGGCCTTTTATCGTGGGCAGCCTAAGGCACACCTGTGCGATAATCATAGTGTTTAATCAGTCTCTTGGTATGCCACACCTGTGAGGTGGGATGGATTATCTTGGCAAAGAAGAAATGCTCACAAACACAGATTTACACACATTTGGGAACAATATTTGAGAGGAATAGGTATTTTGTGTAAATAGTAAAAGTTTTACATCTTTGAATTCAACTCATGAAAAATGGGAACAAAAACAAAAGTGTTGCGCCTGTATTTTTGTTCTGTGTACATACATATATGCATGGATATATAGAAACATATATATGAATATGCATACATATATATGTACATACATACACACACACATATATATATATATATATATATATATACATATATATATATATATACATATATATATATATATATATATATATATATATATTAGGGCTATCAAAGCGATAACAACACATTAAATTTAAGTTTTTTAACGACGATAATTTTTTTTTATGTGCAATTTTGACCCTCGCCACACAAATTCGTCTTCTTCTGCGCGACCACTGATACTAGGACTAATACTACAGGCATGGCTGCTACCGCCCTCTCCAGCCCACATTGGGTGATTACAGTTCATTACATAATATTACCATCACTATGGTATATTATTTTATAATCTGTTATGATTGATATTCCGCAATTACAGAATGTTTAAAAGGCTGAATATCAAATTGTATTAATAAGTAGGTCGAGAAGGTAAAAATATTGTTATGCAGGGATATGAATGCCATAAACTTGTACAACATGTGAAGTACAGATTATCAGAAACATTAATTGAGGTAGAAAAATATCACCTAATATCTTTGACTATCAAAGCATGATCGTATAACGATCCACATTTTGTGTTATTAATGCGTGAAACTGTTATCCAAACATGGACGTGTAGCTCCTCTCCTCGAAATGCAAGTGCTTCTTAAGAAGGAATACATATTTAGAATTCCTAAAAAATCTGGCATTTAAAAAAATATTTAATTCCTTTTTGTGTTGAGCTGTTTCAAAAGGCATAATGTTTAAAAACACTTTATTAAAGCAAATTAATTGTCCAGCCATGGTGTTAAAAACCTAATGTGTAGAGTACATCTTCTTTAGTTGCCATGTTATGACAGACTTTCAAAGTTTCAGGCTTCAGACCAAAGCAATCATTCTTGCTAAAATTAAAAACAAGTGGACACAATTACAACAAGCAACCAAAGTCATTCTGCCGTCTTCAAAGCTTTTCCTTCTACAGTTGGAATATATTGTCCGTAAGTAAACATGGCTGCATGAAACTGGCTTATAAATCACATTTTATCCCAGCCAGTTTGTATAATGTGTCGCCTTGCTGCCAAACAAATGGGCTGGTACGCTGCCAAGCATTGTTAACCCGAGCTGGACCTTTTGGGGAAAACTGCATGCAATTACTGCACCTTCCCAGGTGAGCTGCAGCTTAACGTGATAATCATGTCGCTGTAAAATTTCTTTAAAAGGTATACATTGAAAACACGTCATCCAAACATATTTCTACAGGTGACAGGTCACTGTCAATAATATGACACTCCAGTGTCGACAAACCATCTGGTTGTTTTAGCAGTGGAATGGTGCTTTTGTACAGCTGCCAATGTAATAATTTACACAAAGTTGGTTGACGAAAATACCAACATCGTTTCAAGAGATGACAGAGGAAGACAAATGTCTGGTATACTTAATATGCAATCTTCTGCCTGGTAGAGACAGACATCATTATAGGAACCCATTACGTCAGGGCTAATTAACTGGCGGCTGGGGGTCAAATCTTGCAAGGGAATTGACACCAGACTTGTTCAGTTGTAAACTTTGCGGACAAACAGTTTGCATCAAATTTCTAAAAGCACTCAAGTTCTCTGGTTGAATAGAGCAACTTGGACCACTGTTAACATATTGGTAGATCCTTGCATTGACATGTTACACTTTGCAAAGAAACATAGAGCACTGGGGTCCAAACATGAGATTTACATACCTATAGTGTTTCACTATAGCTGGATCTGCTTATCACTCACCTTCTAAAACTTGTTGCTCATCCTCTGTATGTTCAGGCTCAAAAATATAAGGTTCTGTATAGGTCTGGGCGATGTATCGATATACGCGATATATCGCGGGTTTGTCTCTGTGTGATATAGAAAATGACTATATCGTGATTTGCGAGTATACGTTCTCACACAGTTGCTTTTAGCTGCGGGCATTAGAATACAGGCTCTCCCCACTCCTTCTTGTGTCTCCTTCTCACAGACAGTAAGCGCACCTTCTTACATTTGTACAAAGTTTGTACATACGTCACATAGTGTCACGTCATACGTCACATACGTATACGCCCCCGCGGAGCAGAGAGGTAGCAGCATGGGTAATGTTAGCTGTGATGCTAGCGGAGCCGTGCGAGTTGTAATACGAAAGAAGGAGCGAATCTGGTAACAAATGAAGGACGAATTAATCCCCAAGAAAAACAGCAGGGGGTCCATTGTCTGGAAGATGTCGAATAGAAAACTTTAATTTTTTTCAAGTGTGGGGCACAAGCGTTGCTACCAGAAGTAGCATTACTGCTAATATGTAGCATCATTTGAAAAGTCACCTGCTAATAACTGTTTAATAAATACAGTTTTGGTCAATTGACTTGGTTGTGATTTCCTTCTCTGCATGAAATTTTAAAATGAGCATATATTAATGCAGTATAAACAAGAATGTTTTAATGTAGACACATAGAATCATCATACTGCTGTGATTATATGTATCAAGTGTTCATTCGAGGCTAAGTCAAAATACTGAGATATATATCGTGTATTGCGATATGGCCTTAAAATATAGAGATATTAAAAAAAGGCCATATCACCCAGCCATGGTTCTGTATACCAAAGTAATCTTTGTTGTTGCTCATAAAATCTGCCAGACTACATAGCAGTTGTTGTTGAAGGCTCATGCAAATGTTGTGTTGCTTCTGTGAAATCCATGTGCTTAAAATGAGCAAAATGCGGAAATGTGTAATGTTATTATTAGGGCTATTAACATTAACGCAGTAACGCATGCGATGGATAAAAATAAATATTTGTGTTATGGAATATAAATGAAGATGAATAACTTCCAGTTTAAGGCTTAACCCGAAAGACGTGCACATTTGTTACACGGGCAGTGATTACGCGGACGGGCAGCGTATTCCGCTTCAAAACAGAACTTTAGATGAAACTAAAATAACTTGTTGGTATTGGAGCGACGGACGTTTTTATTTCTGGCGCAAATCAAGTTCTGTCTTGCCTGTAAATCAGTTTATGTTTGATCATGTTTATGTTTTGTTTTTGGACTCTTGTTTCCCGTTTTCCACTTCCTGATTTTGTTTGTCTCCATAGTTACGCATTAGTTTCCACCTGGTCTCCAAGTCACGCCCCTGCCCTCAGTCCCGCACCCGTTTCTCATCATCATAGTCACTATTTAAATCATTTGTTTTCTGTTCATCGGCCTGGGAACTTTGCTATTGCTTGTTGCATGCTTGCTTTTTCTTATGCTTGCTGCTCCAACCTTCATGCTATGCTTTTTGGTTTTGTCCACGCCAAGTAAGTTTTCGTTTGTATTTATGCCTCTGAGCAAGTTTTTGGTTTGTTGTGTATCTTTGATAGTATCTTTTGTTTATTTGTAGATAGTCATGCTATTGTGATGTTTTGTTTGAAGTTTTAGTATAGATTATTATCCGCCACCGATCACGCCCTTTGTTTTGCCTTTTTTTTGTATTTAGTGTATTAATACATTCATCATGTACCTGAATTCACACCTGGCTCGTTCCAAATTCCCTCTGCATCGAAGAACCAAAACCAATCCAAGTCAAAGTCCTGACAAGTTCAAACTACTATTTTAAGGCAAAACACGTACTCGAGGTTGTCCCGGGAACTCTGACTTTTGTGGTTTTGGACTAAATTGCAAGCTTGACAACATCTTGGAGGTGCTGCCTACTCTGCATAGTGAAGTATGATGAATTTGAGAAACCAGAAATGGACAAATAGAGTGAAAAGTTTAAATTTGTTGTCGCTCGCTCAAATACAAACAAACATTCTAATGTGGATTGTTTCTTTGGTTGCCAGCAACCAAGCAAGGTTGGTGCTTCTATATTTTCCTTGACAGTGCAGCGAATATGCAACAACTCCTAATGGACATACACATGTTGTTTGACTTTTTGTGGCCTGACTAGCTGTGTTTTTAGCATTTGCGGGAGCACAAAAGTACAGTCACATACAATACATGTCAGACCCACGTACTCGACCCCCATCCCACGCTTTCACCGCTGCACCCAATCATGGTGGATGCTCGCCCTCTCCCTTCCTGTTGCGAGTCTAGTGGTTTCTGTGTCAGCAAGTGTATATGCAGTGTTGGGCAGTAGCTCGTTACAAGTAGAGAAGCTTCGTAGCTTAAATACATTTCCCAGTACCTTGGCAGTCGCTTCGCCACTTTTAAATGAGTAGCAATTTCCGTAGCTCAGCTATTTTAAGACCAATGTAGCGGGTAACTTAGCTACAAAGCTATAAGCTACAAAAGAAGAGAGATGGAGAAGAGAAAGAGAAAAAGAAAGCAAGAAATGGACAAGTGCCACTCCAAAGGCAGGGGAAAAATATACGGGAAAAATACATGATGATTTGTGGGTTTACGTAGAAGAAAATCCATGTTTGATTGGTTGATTTACTACAATGAGTCACGATTGGTTAAGATTAGGGGAACACATTATGGACAGACCAATCAGAGGCAAGATAGTGCGGGTCATCGAACCAGGATGGGAAATCACAACAAACATGCACATCCCAAATGATGCTGACGGAGTCGAAGAAGAAAATCATGAATTTTCAAGAGGGCATTTAAAAACATTTTAAAAAACTAGTAGATGTCAGAGGGCTTATCTTCCTTCGAATGTTCTTTTAGCAATGTATTCGACGTTCAGCAAACTTGCAAATTGTCTACTTTGCTACTTTTTGACAAATGTATGCGTTTGAATAAAACAATGCCAAAAACATTAATTTTAGTTGTGTCATGATCCGCGGTCTGGATCATGTTTTTAGTTATGTTCTGTTAGTTTTGGACTCCTTTAGTTCCTGTTTGTGCACCTCCTGAGTTTAGTCACCACGATTTTCACCTGCCTCTGTTGTTTGGGACACACCTGTTGGTAAACAAGAGACACTATTTAAGCCTGCCTATGTTGTTCACTCATTCTGGGTTCTTTGTTTGCTCAATGCAACTGTTACGTTTTGATGTTCCTGGTTCTTGCTTCTGTGTTTCCTGTGCTAGGTTTTGCCTTAGCCTCCGGGTGCAATCGGCACTCATCTCCTACCTCATGCTGTTGTCCGGAGCTGTCCGTTCTGCATTCCTGGGAGAACAATCCTCGCATAAAGATGCGACCATGTTGTGACAAGTTGTTTATCTTATAAGCCCAAATCTAAACTGCTGTCGACCTGGAAGAGGTGGAACACATATTTAAGTTCATAGTTCATAGTTTTACTGCACATAACTATTATCAACTGTTGACAAACAACACACAATTCATTGTTTTTTATGTCAAGCTCTAGATAAATGTTGTTTTAATTACTGTAGGCAGATAAAATGAATAATATTATAGGGAGGGAGTTGTAGGGTGTCCCCTGCTAAATGACAGTGAATAGCAATAGACCCTTATTGGGGCCATTTGGTTCTATATGTACACTCTCAGTTACATTATCATTATTACCTATAAAATAATTTAAAATGTAGGAGTTGGGGAAGAATTTAATTTTGTTTGACTCTGTTACACAGTCAGGAAAATATGTTTCCTTTGAAAATGTTCAGTTTTATTGATTTGGTTCCTGCGTAGATGGATACATTGATTTTCAAATATCTACGTAGGTTGTCGGTTGAAATTCTCATCTGATGTGTTTTTATTCCAAATTATGATCACATTGACGACGACATTTGCGATTCATTAAAACGCTTTAAATCTGCAAGTTTAGTGGTACATGCCTCTGATTTTGTGCAAATTGGTGTGGGTTTGATTTCCTACCAGTGTTACAACACCCGGGCATTGTGGGGTTCTTCTCACAATTGAGCTATTTCACAGGTGCAGCAACGCCGATCATCAAAATCGTTTGGAATCTCTGTGTTGTTCACTTAGCCACTTGTCTCTAGACAGTGTTCAGAGGGATCAATCATAGCCAGTTCATAGGCCAATACAATAAAATTAAAAAAATAATAATATATGGGGATGGCGTGGCGCGGTTGGGAGAGTGGCTGTGCCAGCAACCTGAGGGATCCTGGTTCACCTTCTACCAACTTCGTCACGTCCGTTGTGTCCTTGACCAAAACACTTCACCCTTGCTCCTGATGGGTCGTAGTTAGGGCCTTGCATGGCAGCTCCTGCCATCAGTGTGTGAATGGGTGAATGTGGAAATTGTGCTTTGAGTACCTTGAAGGTAGAAAAGCGCTATACAAGTACAACCAATTAACCATTTATATGCCTGATGCTTCACTCTTACTACTATAGGTTCTTTTAAAAGCAGAAATTATCTGTTCCTCATTCAGAGTCTTGTACAGGGTAAATGACTCTGAATGTTTCTCTGTCAAGTAACAACTTTTGGTTGTTACGAGACATGAAACCCTCAAAAACTTGTGTTTTTGCTGTTGAGTCTTAAATTTTACAGCTTGGGAACATATCAGTACATGGTCAAACCCATAAAAATATAAAAGAAAAACAGTCCCTTACATTATATTTATTATACCTGTGGGGGGCATTAGTGTGGATTGTATCTTGAGGGCCATAAACAGACTATAAAACAAAGCTTTTTTTTTAGTGTTTCACCAACGATGGCGTCACACACACCTGATCAATACACAAAGACTGTGTTTTGTCAGGGTAAATACACACAAAAAAAGCAATTGGATTTGCGTTCTTTCATTTGTTCCCAGGTTCTGTACCAGTCAACCCTACTTAGAGGCCAGGACAGTTGATTGGTGCGCCACCTACGCAATTTTTGGGCGGCTTGCTTACCGACGTCAGGTTCAATTTTCCGCCTGGCTTTTGAGCATGGCTGACCTCAAAAGTCATGGAGGGGGGCATGCGGCGTGAGTAGTGGTGGCTTGTTGACTGGTAGTGCAGATTGCTACTAGTGGGTGAGCACACACACATATGGTTTGATAAGCACACAAAGCTCGCAAACAAGGCTGGCTTGCAAATATTTGCAATGCAACAAGGACACTGATTGTGGAATACCTAAAAAAAACACAACTGTTATTTGTTCGTCAGACCCACGAACGCTATTGAATCTTTTGTGTGTCTTCCCCCATGCAGTGCTGAATTAAACTTAAAAAAACGTGAAACTTTCCCACATTTCCGTTTTGCTCTTGCATATTTAAAGAATTGCAGGGACTGACTCTAGAAAGTAAGTATATTCCAAACAATTTTTTATGGAGTAAATCTTTTCTGTTTTAGCCTTGAATCTGGCTGCTGCTAATGAGGGGACACATCAGACCGGAGAGTGTTTGTAGGATAAAGTCTCCCTCCACGACTCTGTGGACATCATTAGACGGACTGACAGATGTGTGTGCGTGTGTGCGCGTGTTTGCGTGTGTGTATTAATCTCAGCGAGTCAGAACAAGCTGATTTTTAAAATTCTTGTTGCAGCATTTAAGGAAACCATACACTGAAATATTGAGTGACTTTGCTATCATGTACGTTGAAGATGTTGATGATGATGAGATCACATGGACAAAGATAAGACGTTCCGGAGAAAAGTTCTATGGTCACATGAAAAAAAAATTGAGCTGTTTGGCCACAATACCCACCGATATGTTTGGAGGAGAAAAGGTGAGGCCTTAAATCCCAGGAAACACCATACCTACCGTCAAGCATGGTGGTGGTAGTATTGTGCTCTCTGCCTGTTTTGCTGCCAATGGAACTGGTGCTTTACAGAGAGTAAATGGGACAGTAAAAAAGGAAGATTACTTCCAAATTCTTTAGGACAGTCACACCGCGGTGAGGGATGTCTTGTCTTGGTTTTTCTGTCTTGTGATTTACATGTTTTACTTTGAAAAGCAATCCCTCTTGTTTCAGATCACGGGCCCTTCCTCTTGTGTCACCAGTCTGACATCATCCCTGACCCTTGATTGTTTCCACCTGTTTCCCATTATCCCTATGTTCTATTTAAGCTCATGCCTCCCCTTGTTCTGTGTCAGATCGTCTCGTACTTACGTGTCTTTCTAGCGTCCATGGCCATGTCCATGTCGATACCCTTGTCTTGCTTAATTCCTGGTTTTCTTCTTTGGTTCGAGAAATCAATTGCTGTAATTTTGAGTTTACTTTTTCCTCGTTCGAGCGCCCTTTGTTATCCTAGACTTCGTCCAACCTAATTGGTGAGTTTTTGTGTTATTTTCTAAATTCCTTTTCTTCCTCTAAGATTAAGTGATTTTTTGTTTATCTGTATTTAGTTTATATATGTAGCCTTTTTTTTTTCTTTTCTTCCTGTTGGAGCGCTTTATGTTATTATTATAGTAGATACGACTTTATTGTAAGTTTGTTCTTTTGTTAGTTGTTTCCTCCTATTTTTTGGAGTGATTTTTGAATGACCTTTTTCCGGAATTATTTCCACAGATGTTTGGTAATTATTTTATGCAAAATACTTTTTGCTCTGGAGGTTAAAAGTCATTTCAAAATAAAAGCCTTGTTTGGAACGTCCTCTCCGCATCTGGGTCTAATCCTTATTCCAAGTCCTGACAAGGACAAGGTTGGGTCTTGGGCACAGTAGTGTATTCCAACAGGACAATGACCCCAAACACATGTCAAAAGTGGTAAAGGAATATCTAAATCAGGTTAGAATCAAGGTTTTAGAATGGCCTTCCCAAAGACCTTACTGAAACGTGTGGACAATGCTGAAGAAACAAGTCCATGCCAAAAAACCAAGAGTTTTAGCTGCCACAGGAGTGAAGAGCGTGCGCAGTAGCCCCGTTTAGGTTGTTGACTGTAGACATGCCGGAAGCTGGATGTTTTTAATGAGCACACTATGGAATAAACTTTAAGAACTCAGCCGACACGCCTCCTCTGCATCTTTTATGATTAGACAAGACAGCACATATATTTGCAAGGGTATTTTCAAGAAGGATATTTAGAGAGAAACTACATCTTGTGAGACGATGTCGGCCAACCTCGGAAGCTCAAATAGGTTCTACAAATTCATATATATATATATATATATATATATATATATATATATATATATATATATATACACCATATTTCCTTGAATAGCCGCCGGGGCGCTAATTAATTTAAAACCTCTTCTCACTCCTGCGCTTATTCAAAGCATGCGGTAAAAGTAAGCAGGCGTTAATCATTTTAAAACCTGCTTACTTTTACCGCATGCTTTGAATAAGCGCAGGGGTGAGAAGAGGTTTTAAATTAATTAGCGCACTGGCGGCTATTCAAGGAAAGACGGTATATAGATGTATATATATATATATATATATATATATATATATATATATATATATATATATATATATATATATATATATATGTATATATGTATATATATATATATACATACATATATATATATATATATATATATATATATATATATATATATATATATATACATATATATGTATATTTTTATTTATTTTTTTATTTTTTTTCATGTTTACTATGTTTTTTTTCCATTATAATTTTGACAGTACCACAAAATATATGTTTTAAATGCTTATGCGGGTTTATTGATTCTTAAATGTGCCAGAAAATAACCACTTTTGTACACTGTTGCAGTAAATCAATACTCAGTTGGGCGTAAATGTGTTCCTGTGTTGCATTTCTCCAGCAATGGTCATGTGGGGACATAAATTATGGTATTTTGAGAGGTATTCATTGAAAACAGACATCACTGAAGGCCTCGGTGGGAAACGAACAGCCTGCCAATGGTTAAACAGATATGCAGTCACAGGTGTCAGCTGTCGGGCGCAAGTCGTCGTACAGAAGTTTGTTTACATGGATGTGTTCTTGCAAGATGCAAAGTTAAATCATCAAATACAACCTTCCTAGTCACTGCCGTTGTGTCCTTGGGCAAGGCACTTTACCCACCTGCTCCCAGTACCACCCACATTGGTTCAAATTTAACTTAGATATTGGGTTTCACCATGTAAAAGCACTTTGAGTTACTAGAGAAAAGCACTATATAAATATAATTACGTCATTTCACTTCATTAGATACCAATTTTCTTGACCCAGCCACACACAAAGAAGTAAACCTCCATGCTTTTCCAAGTTTCATCCCTTTTGTTGTTTGGAATGACATCTGAAGCACCAGATGGTTCGCAATGTCTGGGGACTACACAGACGGATAATACTTGATATCACTTGACAAATCTATTTTGATAAGTATAGAATCTATTCCATTGCATAGTCAGAACTATTTTGCTCGTACATTCTTTTGCAGGTAGATCTAAGCCCCTTGCATACACAGAGAGTTTGCGTGCAGCTTGCCGCACGACAACCATCTGGCTTGGTAGACAACCACTGCTTTTCACTTCTGGGAAAAAGTCACGTTAACTAAATACAAGCAATACACTTAAAACAAATTTCAAACCAAATAATATTACAAAAATGTTCTCTTGAAAACCATGTTACACCATAAATGACAGCAGTGAAGTACTTTAAATAACTCATAATTGATTAAATAAATGTGGACTTTTGGTAAAATGTTTTAATTTAGGAATACTTAGAAAAAAGATATGTGCAGTTTAAAAAAGGATTTACACTTAATCCTGCATTATGAACATGTCGTTTATTTGTAATGGTATCATTTAATTCTTACCAAGCTACATCCATCCATCCATCTTCTTCCGCTTATCCGTGGTCGGGTCGCGGGGGTAACAGCCTAAGGAGGGAAACCCAGACTTCCCTCTCCCCAGCCACTTCGTCGAGCTATTCCCGAGGGATCCCGAGGCGTTCCCAGGCCAGCCGGGAGAAATAGTCCCCAACGTGTCCTGGGTCTTCCCCGTGGCTTCCTACCGGTTGGACGTGCCCTAAACACCTCCCTAGGGAGGCGTTCGGGTGGCATCCTGACCAGATGCCCGAACCACCTCATCTGGCTCCTCTCGATGTGAAGGAACAGCGGCTTTACTTTGAGTTCCTCCCGGATGGCAGAGCTTCTCACCCTATCTCTAAGGGAGAGCCCCGCCACACGGCGGAGGAAACTCATTTCGGCCGCTTGTACCCGTGATCTTATCCTTTCGGTCATGACCCAAAGCTCATGACCATAGGTGAGGATGGGAACGTAGATCGACCGGTAAATTGAGAGCTTTGCCTTCCGGCTCAGCTCCTTCTTCACCACAACGGATCGGTACAACGTCCGCATTACTGAAGACACAGCACCGATCCGCCTGTCGATCTCACGATCCACTCTTCCCCCACTCGTGAACATGACTCCTAGGTACTTGAAATCCTCCACTTGGAGCAGGGTCTCCTTCCCAACCCGGAGATGGCATTCCACCCTTTTCCGGGCGAGAACCATGGACTCGGACTTGGAGGTGCTGATTCTCATTCCGGTCGCTTCACACTCGGCTGTGAACCGATCCAGTGAGAGCTGAAGATCCCGGTCAGATGAAGCCATCAGGACCACATCATCTGCAAAAAGCAGAGACCTAATCCTGCGGTCACCAAATCGGAACCCCTCAACGCCTTGACTGCGCGTAGAAATTCTGTCCATAAAAGTTATGAACAGAATCGGTGACAAAGGACAGCCTTGGCAGAGTCCAGCCCTCACTGGAAAGGGGTCCGACTTATTGCCGCCAATGCGGACCAAGCTCTGGCACTGATCGTACAGGGAGCGGACCGCCACAATAAGACAGTCCGATACCCCATACTCTCTGAGCATTCCCCACAGGACTTCCCGAGGGACACGGTCGAATGCCTTCTCCAAGTCCACAAAGCACATGTAGACTGGTTGGGCAAACTCCCATGCACCCTCAAGAACCCTGCGGAGAGTATAGAGCTGGTCCACAGTTCCACGACCAGGACGAAAACAAAATTGTTCCTCCTGAATCCGAGGTTTGACTATCCGGCGTAGCCTCCTCTCCAGTACACCTGAATAAACCTTACCGGGAAGGCTGAGGAGTGTGATCCCACGATAGTTGGAACACACCCTCCGGTCCCCCTTCTTAAAGAGAGGAACCACCACCCCGGTCTGCCAATCCAGAGGTACCGCCCCCGATGTCCACACGATGCTGCAGAGTCTTGTCAACCAAGACAGCCCCACAGCATCCAGAGCCTTAAGGAACTCCGGGCGGACCTCATCTACCCATGGGGCCTTGCCACCGAGGAGCTTTTTAACTACCTCAGCGACCTCAGCCCCAGAAATAGGAGAGTCCACCACAGATTCCCCAGGCACTGCTTCCTTATAGGAAGACGTGTTGGTGGGATTGAGGAGGTCTTCGAAGTACTCCTTCCACCTATCCACAACATCTGCAGTCGAGGTCAGCAGAACACCATCAGCACCAGGCTACATAATAGTAACAATAATGAAAATGATATTAATCCTAAAAATTATAATTGTTACCTCTAAAAACAATACGAGAATATTAAGTATTAACATTTTATCATAGGCACCTTTCAAGTCAAAGAGAGCATGCAAGGTACACTAAAACACACACACCTATCTATCTATCTATCTATCTATCTATCTATCTGTCTGTCTGTCTGTCTGTCTGTCTGTCTGTCTGTCTGTCTGTCTGTCTGTCTGTCTGTCTGTCTGTCCGTCCGTCCGTCCGTCCGTCCGTCCGTCCGTCCGTCCGTCCGTCCGTCCATCCATCTATCTATCTATCTATCTATCTATCAGTGTACATATATACTGTATATATATATATATATATATATATATATATATATATATATATATTTATATATACATATATATGTACAAATGGACATACATACATTTATGAAACAGATTGATTGACATCGCTAAATTGACCCTAGTGTGTGAATATAAATGTCTTTCGTAAAAAATGGATGGATGGATATATAATATATATATATATATATATATATATATATATACACATATATATGGTGTATATATAAATATATATACTACATATGTTTTAATACATGGTATACAAAGATTTATATAAATTACACACTAGTAGGATTATTAAACCATGTAAACCATGTACTATTTTTTTTAATTATTATTTACATATATCACTTTTGAATCAATAATACAACATCCATATGCATGCTAAAATAACTCCAAAAGAAATAATCGCAGGACATACTGTGTATTGAAATTAAACTCAATTTCACATAAGAACAATTTCAAATAAATATTAAGTATATATTGACCGCCTGTCCAAAACCAGAATGTATGGTAAAGGAATATTAACACAAATAGAAACAAAAACAGAAATGGTTTTAACAATTAAGAGACTAGCAAATAATTTTACTTCTGGATATTAATTTATGCATTCCATTGACAATATTTAACACAAAAATACCATAATAAAAGGAATCAACATAAAAAAGGTCTCAAAACAATGTCAAACTGCAGCAAATACTGAAGGATATAACATAAGTTTGCTCAAGTTTTTCTATTGCTTGTGTTATTAATGTTTTCCCATAGGAGTAAAGTGTATTTGCCAGGTGAAATATAAAACTACAACAATAATCCTCGAGATTGTCTCCATCCATCATCTGTATTTAGTGCTTCTCTTCTGACAAGTTGGCCTCAGGGGAGTTTATGTCCCTCTATCTGTCGACCCCTTAATCCTCCCTTTTCCTTTGCTGTACACGGCAGCTCCAGGTTGGACTGTTTTGCAGTTATTGCAAATTGTTGTGTGGTGCACTTTCCTACAACTCGCCATTTTAACATTTTTCTCAACCTGTTTTCCTCAAATACAGCCCATGAATTAGACTTGGCCCGGAGGTCGGTTCAAAACTTGGGGACGGCTAACCTCCTAAAAATACACTGGAAGCACCAGAACACCTTTTTGCAATGCATCCTAAAAACACATTGCAGAATACTCCCATTATAAAGAGATGCGATTAATTAATTAGAGTTAAATTTAGTACATTATGGACCTAATCTAGTAAAGGTTTGTTTTTATTAAAACACATGCCAACTTGATAGTGCACATGATTGCATCTCTTAAAGGGTTTGTTTGCAACTTGCCTAGAGTAAATTGTTTCCAAGCAAAACATATAACAATAACACCATTGTGTTACAATTAGTGGTTCAACAGAACAGGTTTGTCTGTTTTACAATTAATACATTTGTGTAGTAAAAAAGGTTTACTGGTCCCCAAAAAAAAGATAGTTTTTTATTTCAATTTTCTATCAAGTTGTTGTAATGATAAAACATACCTTTGATGACAGCTAATGCCAACTATCCAAATCGCTATCATTAACTGACTACACTCAAAGCTAATATGCGTGCATGTGTAACAGTAAGTTGTGCATTGCGTTCTGGAAGCCGTAAGGCAGAGGTGACCAAAGTGCGGCCCGGGGGCCATTTGCGGCCCGCAGCTAATCGTTTATTGGCCTACCACACATTCTGCAAAAATTGCAAAATTGATAGTATTGCAAAAATTTAAAAAAACATTTAAAAAAAGTGGAATGAGGTGAAATCTAATGAGAAAAAGTGTCAATGTTGACACAAAGCTGCCATGCAGGCAGTTTTTTTTTTTCCTTTTGTCTTTATTTTCTTTTTTTTCCATCCATCCATCCATCCATTTTCTACCGCTTATTCCCTTTTGGGGTTGTGGGGGGCGCTGGCGCCTATCTTGGCTACAATCGCATTGCTCAAAAACAAAAAAGGACAAACAAATCTATGTTATAATGAATAATTACTTTAAAAATATCACTTTAAAATGTTTTATGTGGAAAAAATATTGCACATATAAAAACATCAAAGTTTTGACAAAAGAGCGTAAAACAAACAAAATAATAGTTCAACTTGAAAATCAACAGATATATTTTGGAAATTGATCTTGAAATTTAAGTGTTAAAAGTAAAAACAAACCTAATAAAAATGTATCACTTTATGAGTGGGGAACCTTTAAGATCTCAAATATATTTTGTAGGATTTTATTTAACTTTTCACTGTGATTACTCAAAAATATTAAATAATTAAAACCAATGGTGTCCTGCATATTGATCTTTGAGGACTTTAATTAACGGAACTCTCCTGAAGGAATCAATAAAGTACTATCTTTCTATCTATCCATCTATCTATCTATCTATCTATCTATCTATCTATCTATCTATCTATCTATCTATCTATCTATCTATCTATCTATCTATCTATCTATCTATCTATCCATATATCCATCTATCTATCTATCTATCTATCTATCTATCTATCTATCTATCTATCTATCTATCTATCTATCTATCTATCTAAATACTGCATATTTCAGTTTTACTATAAAAAAACAAAGTTTGTTTCACTTTATATCAACCTCAAGTTGATAGAGAGATTTACTGTAAGCATTAAATAAAAAATAATAATAACAATTTTACTTTTTTTTTTAACATTTTATTGACTGAGACCCTCAATGCTCCCCTAGGAGCCCTAAGGATAAAAAAATATATATATATCCATATATTTTGTTATGGTTTGAAAATGAAAAATATCAAAATGGGGCGGTATAGCTCGGTTGGTAGAGCGGCCGTGCCAGCAACTTGAGGGTTGCAGGTTCGATCCCTGCTTCAGCCATCCTAGTCACTGCCGTTGTGTCCTTGGGCAAGACACTTTACCCAACTACTCCCAGTGCCACCCACACTGGTTTTAATGTAAAAATTAGATATTGGGTTTCACTATGTAAAGCGCTTTGAGTCACTAGAGAAAAAGTGCTATATAAATATAATTCACTTCACTTCACAAAATGGCCCGTAAATGCTTAAATTTTTCCGTGTGCGGCCCTCTGTGGAAAAAGTTTGGACATCCCTGCTGTAAGGGATCGGGATATAACGTGGAAATTGCATTGGAAAGTTGGCGCTTTCTAGTCATCTATGTAAATGTTGCAAATAGCCCTTTTAAATGAGGAAAATAGACAGCGCAATCAATTCAGCGTGTCTGTTTACAGAATATATGCTGATTATTAGAATGCCCACAATGCTGTAAGGAGGAGATGCAAGTATAATCATTGAACCCTCACAGTATTATTTATCAAGACTTCAAATGTTCCGCTGCTTTGCATTTATATTTAGCACGTTTGAAATGTTCCTGCAAACTCGCACCGTTACGCAAAAATGGATGCAACAACAATGTAATGAGTTCAAATAAATATACCTCAAGTGGAGTGCTTTTCTCAACATTTCATAGGATTAATTAATTACAAGGAATGTAACGGTATCGTAGACATGCGAAAGTTAAAGTCTGGAACATTCCAAGCCAACAAGGGGATAGGTCAAATTCAGAGGACAGATTTCACCACACCTAGTGTGTGAGTGACAATCATTGGTACTTTAAATTTAAATTAAAAAAAGACTTGGTCAAGGCACACGGCGCCGAGGGAAAATATATTGGAAGCCAGTCAGGTTAAACATCAATTTGTGAGGTATTCACATTATTAAAAGTTAGATTGCGAGTTAACCTTTCTGAGAAGCTAAAATTTTCCAAACTGATATAAAAGCATGTCCACAGTTCTCGGAGTGTAAACGTTGAAAGACACTAATGCTTGTTTTACACTTGTTTCACATTGTCACTTTAAAGACATCAACTGTAAGTAGTTTTTTTAATATTTGCTTGGAACAGTGAATGTTCATGCACTACTTTTTGCATTTCAAAAATAATGTGTTTAGTAATATATTGTGGAGGTCTTCTTCTGTTGCCCCTCAGGGTTTGTCGGACCAGCGAGACCACAACACCTCAGGAAGTGGATTTTACAAGAGAGTTTTCTTTTTTTTTTTTGCCGTGGTCAAAGTCCTCCTTGCTTTACAGCAGAGTCTGGCTCCTTCTGTTCCGTTCTTTGTTGCTTTTCAGCTGAGTCTTGTCCCTTTCAATTCCACTGGCTCCTCTGTCCCTATCTCCCCTCCTCATGGTCTCCGGCGCTGCTAATAAAGGAACAGGTGATTAGATAACTCGTTCCAGCTGAGATATCCACTCACCTGTCAGCTGCTTCATGGCCCCTGCACACACCCCGCCCGCAGGGAACGCGTGGGGGGGGGTGACCTCAGGAAACATGCTTATTTTGCCGTACCAGAATATGATGAATCGTATGTTATATTTCACTGTAACCGCGGTGGGAGACGGTGTATTGTTTTCCTTTGTTAATAAGCTTTCAGTGTTATGCAGAGGTATAGTTCTTAGACAATTTATACAATATTTAAATTCACAGTGAAGAGTGGCGCGTAGCATAGCTGTCGTCGGTACAGTGTGCAGAACAAACGAGGGACTTTCGCATTTTTTGACCACTGGTGCCACTTGAATCCGTCTCTGTTCGTGTTGTTACACCCTCTGACAACACTCCGACGAGGCACGATATCTCCAAGGTATAGAAAACAGTCGAAAAAATGGAAAATAACAGAGCTTAATTGACTTGGTGTGTGTAATGTGTTTGAGAAAATGGCGGGTAGCTTCCCATTGTGACGTCACGGGTGAAAGGTCATCGCTCCGACAGGCGAACAATTGAAAGGCGTTTAAATGGCCAAATTCACCCTTTTAGAGTTCGGAAATCGGTTAAAAAACATATGGTCTTTTTTCTGCAACTTCAAGGTATATATTGACGCTTACATAGGTCTGGTGATAATATTCCCCTTTAAAACTGTGATACTATTGTACTGTGACATTGTGATATCGTTACATTCCCATTGATTAAACATCATAATTTGTTAATCACTCTTTTTATAATAGCTTGACAGCACTACTACGATGGAAAAAATGATTCGGTCCTAGATGATATTTGCAGTAATTCCTTCAAAATAGCAAAATGCTCATATAATGTATGGTACAATCAGGAAGTATTCACGCTTCACTTTTTGCACATTTTGGTATGTAGCAGTCTATTTCAAAAATGAAGTTAATCTATTTTTGTCCTCAAAATTCTACAGACAATACCTCATAAGAACAATGTGATTTTTTTTTCAAATAATTTTGCTGATTTATAAAACATAAACAATGACATTTGATTTGTATTGTAGGTTTATGTACCTTCTATTACCAATTCTGAAACCCAAATCAAAAAACAATATTAGGGCCGTTTTTTGATGTTTATTATAAATGGCAGATTTTAAAACAAACAAAAAAAAGGTTGATTTTCATTCAAATATTGCCATAAAATTGGATGTTGTGCTGTTTTCCTTTTATGTATTTTTATTGTTCCATATAAACACAAAAATCTAATATATGTTCATCCAAAATGCAAAAATGTGTGGTTATCTGTCTGATGACAAATTGAACCGGATGTAATATTTTAGCTTTTCCTTTGTGTTTAGCATGTTTTTAGTAGAACGGTAACACCTTTGTTCAGCAGGAGTCCGATCGTCGTTTTAAACAAGTCTCACTAAATAGTTGTCCCACTTTTGTTTCAGAAATGAAAATAGAATAAATGGCCCCAAATTAGATTTTTTGATTCGCATTTAAGAATTTGAAATATAATGAACGGAAGATACACAGATCATTGTACTTTATTTCTGTTAACTTTTTTGTCAAAAGAAAAAAACAATTAACAAATATTTAAAAAAAACACAAACAACTAAGTAAAACAAAATCCCATTTAATAATTATTTACAGCCTTTGCTCAATACATTGTTGATACACCTTTAGCAGCAATTACAGTCTCAAGTATTTTTATATACGATGCCACAAGCTTGGCACACCTACACTATATTGCCAAAAGTATTTGGTCACCCATCCAAATGATCAGAATCAGGTGTCCTAATTGCTTGGCGTGGCCACATGGATGACAGAGTCTGGTGTGCATGAATTTGACTGGCCTGCACAGAGTCCTGACCTGAATGGGATGAATTAGAACGGAGACTGAGAGGCAGGCCTTCTCGACCAACATCAGTGTGTGACCTTGCCAATGCGCTTTTGAAAGGTAGGTCAAACATTTCTATAAGCACACTCCGCAACCTTGTGGACAGCCTTCCCAGAAAAGTTGAAACTGTTATAGTTGCAAAAAGTGGACCGACATCATATTGAACCGAATGGGTTAGGAATGGGATGGCACTTCAAGTTCATATGTGAGTCAAGGCAGGTGGACGAATACTTTTGGCAATATAGTGTATCTTTGGGCAGTTTCTCCCATTCCTCTTTGCAGCACCTCTCAACCTCCATCAGGTTGGATGGGATGTCTGTAGAATTCTGAGGACAAATATTAATCATATCCATTTTGGAATAAGGCTGTAACATAAAAAAATGTGGAGAAAGTGAACCACTGTGAATACTTTCCCAATGCACTGACGGCAATTTTTTGCCTCGTATCTTCGCAGCAGGTCCTTAAACACAGCAGAACGCTCATGTCATTTAGAAGATAGTTACAAAGTCGTGAAATATACTGCACTGTGGTAAAAGGGTTGAGACTGATAGTGACTATTCTTCTTATTCAATGCCTCCAACGATGGTCTACACATCCAGATCAGTGGTCCGAATATATTTTATGTGGAGCCGGCTGACCTTTCTGGGATCCAATTCTTATGCAGAGGAGACACGCGGCTTGACCATCATGGCTAAAAAATGTGGGGGGTAACACATACATGTAGATATGCTTCTGCACACACTAAGAAAGCGAGGAAACAAACGGACCGCACGGTCAGACGTGATAGTGTGCGCATCTAGGGAAAATCTCCATAGACGATAATTTAGATAATACATTGGCTCTCTTGCGGGTGAAAAAGGGAAGAAACCCACTGAAATGGGCAATTTAATATCCCGCTCTATAACTCTGAACAGCAGTTTGCCTTATCTGCCTGGTCATGCAGGTAGCTGTGTTAGTGTGTGGACCGCATGTGTTCCCAGGGTGGTCGGTGATAAGGAAGAGAAGCTATAAAGTACGGAAACGTGACAGCGATACTAAAAGCGACGAGGCCGGTCCACTCGGCAAGACAAGGCGCCAGAAAAGATGAGAAATGCGTTTCATTTCTCTCAAACAGAAAGAGATAAAAACGAGTCCAGAGGGCTTACTTGTCAAAGGATATGCAAATATATTAACAAAAGGAAACACTTAAATATATTTTAATATCCCTGCCTTCACTGGTGGCTTGTATGACTTCATTTATTATTGGCCTGCTTAATGGGAATACATTATAATATGTTATCTTTTTGCCATACTTTGTATACTTGTCCAAAATCCGTGATGTTGGCTATCGAGAACATCCAAACCCTTTATTTGTTTACTCAAAAATATTGAAATTCAATGATTAGATGCATTTGCAAACTGCTAAGATAATTTACAGAGCAAACCGTAACCGAAACCAAAAAATAATTCCCAACAAGAGGAGAAGTATAACCTCAGAGGAAAATATAATTTCATTTGTATGCACGTTCAACACTTTAGCATAACTGTGTGCGGAATTAAATTATGGAATGGATTAAGCAAAGAAGAATATGACCCAGTTTTACTGTTTACACTGTACAAGTAAGAATTCTGAAAAACATCTTGAATCCTATTAAACAAAATATAATTTTATTCATCTCAGGATGTGAACCACCAATTATTTAACTATTGATATACTCTGGAATGCCCTCCCGGTAACAGTTCGAGATGCCACCTCAGTAGAAGCATTTAAGTCTGACCTTAAAACTCATTTGTATACTCTAGCCTTTAAATAGACTCCCTTTTTAGACCAGTTGATCTGCCGTTTATTTTCTTTTTCTATGTCCCACTCTCCCTTGTGGAGGGGGTCCGGTCCCATCCGGTGGCCATGGATGACGTACTGGCTGTCCAGAGTCGGGACCCAGGATGGACCGCTCGTCCAGAGTAGGGACCCAGGATGGACCGCTTGCCTGTGTATCGGCTTGGGGACATCCCTGAGCTGCTGATCCGCCTCCGCTTGGAATGGTTCCCTGCTGGCTCCGCTGTGAACGGGACTCTCGCTGCTGTGTTGGATCCGCTTTGGACTGGACTCTTGCGGATGTGTTGGATCCACTATGGATTGAACTTTCACAGTATCATGTTAGACCCGCTCGACATCCATTGCTTTCGTCCTCTCCAAGGTTCTCATAGTCATCATTGTCACCGATGTCCCACTGGGTCATCATTGTCACCAACGTCCCACTGAGTGTTAGTTTTCCTTGCCCTTATGTGGGCCTAGGATGTCGTAGTGGTTTGTGTTGTGGTTTGTGCAGCCCTTTGAGACACTAGTGATTTAGGGCTATATAAGTAAACATTGATTGATTGATATAGAACAGTGGTTCTTAACCTGGGTTCGATCGAACCCTAGGGGTTCGGTGAGTCGGCCTCAGGGGTTCGATGGAGGTCAAGATACACCTGACTCATCGTGTAAACAAAAACTTCTCCCTATCAGCGTATTACGGATATGGCAACAGCAGAAGTCACACAGATTTTCAGGTGTGTAATTTGTTGTGAGTTCATGCAATGTGTTGGTGTTGTTCGTTGAACAAGGTGATGTTCATGCATGGTTCATATTGTGCACCAGTAAAAAAAATATATAACTTTGTCTTGTATTTGAAAATGTATAATTTTTTTTTTCACTAAAGAAGGGTTCGGTACCTCCAACAAGGTTAAGAACCACTGATATATGAGAACTTTATTTATCTATGTATGTGATAATTATTTACTTACTCATGTGTTTATTTGTCTATTTACTTATTTATTTGTTCACTGTTGTGTTACAGATGGAAAACACACATATGTGGTAGAAATTGCTATGAAACAAAAAGGGGTAGGAAGCTTGCTTCCTCCTACTTCTTTTCGGTCACACTGTAATGAGAAACTGGATATATGTGGTGTATCATATTGTCATTGTATGCATGTTGGAAAAAAACTAAACACAATACCATTAACCATGAGGGGTGTCCGAATAAAAAAACATTTTTTTTTAATGAATCGTGATTCTTATTTGTAACGATTCTTAATCAATTAAAACGAATGAAAAAATGATTAAAAAAAAAAAAAAATTGATGTAAGTTTTTTTTTTTATCTGTCCTGTGTAGCCATTCAGGCAAATCATACTTTTGATGTAGCTGCCCATATCTGCTGTAAATATTTACTTTAGAAAAGAGAAGTGTGGGATACTTCTCTTGTTATCTTATTTGTATTTGACTTCATAAAATGTTTAGGTAGAAACAAAACCAGTTTCTTTCAAACAACATAGAATGTTATCCATCCATCCATCTTCTTCTGCTTATCCAAAGTCAGGTCGCGGGGGCAACAGCCTCAGCAGAGAGGCCCAGACTGCCCTCTCCCTAGCTTCTTTGTCCAGCTCTTCCCAAGACGAGCTGGGAGACGAAGTCTCTCCACCGTGTCCTAGGTCTTCCCCGTGGTCTCCTAAAGGTCGGACACTCCCAAAACACCTCTCGAGGGAGGCGTTCGAGGGGCATTCTGACTAGATGCCTGAACCACCTTACATGGCTCCTCTCGATGTGGCTCCTCTGAATGACAGAGCTTCTCACCCTATCTCTAAGGGAGAGCCCTGCCACCCAACGGAGGAAACTCATTTCGGCCACTTGTACCCGTGATCTTGTCATAACCCAAAGCTCATGACCATAGGTGAGGCTGGTGATGTAGATCGACCGGTAAATTGAAAACTTTGCCTTTCGGCTTAGCTCCTTCTTCACAACGACAGACCGATACAGGGTCTGCAACACTGCAAATGTTGCACCAATCTGCCTGTTGATCTCACTATCCGCTTTTACCTTACTCGTGAACAAGACCCCAAGGTAATTGAACCCCTCCACTTGGGGAAGGATCTCCAACCCCAACCCAGGGATGAAACTCCTCCCTTTTCTGGGCTAGAACCATGGACTTAAACTTGGAAGTGCTGATTTTCATCCCAGTCAATTAACATTCAGCTGCGAACCGATCCAGTGAGAGCTGAAGATCCTGGCCAGAATCCTTCAATTCTGCAGCCACCAAACCGGATCCTCTCAATGCCCTGACTGCGTCTAGAAATTCTGTCCATAAAAGTTGCAAACAGAATTGATAACAAATGGCGGCCTTGGCGGAGTCCAACCCTCACTAGAAACAGGTCCAACTTACTGCCGGCCAATACGGACCAAACTCTGACCCTGATCATACAAAGATCGGACTGCCACAATCATGTGGTCCAATACCCCATACTTTCTGAGCACTCTCCACAGGACTTAAGCGATTCAACAGATTACGCATGTATTGAAATGGATGGTTGGAGTATGGAGGCAGATAGCGAAACAAAATTGAAGAAGAAACTGAAGCTATTGAGCGAATAGCTATTGACGCTATTCGGCCATGTTTGCCTTAGCATCGCCGGTAAAATGTGCACACCAACGATCGGAAGTTTCGCATCTTGTGACACTGGATCAATTTAAATCCATCGATTGGTAAGTGTTTGTTTGAAATTAAATGTGGATGGAGGGAAACGCTGGATGTAAATATAGTTTCAAATGTACATACAGCTAGCCTAAATAGCATGTTAGCATCGATTAGCTGGCAGTCCTGCCGCGACCAAATATGTCTGATTAGCACATAAGTCAACAACATCAACAAAACCCATCTTTGTGATTTAGTTGACTTTATCGTTGGAAATGCATCTGCAGGTTATCCATACATCTCTGTACCATGTCTGCCTTAGCACCGCCGGTAAATGTGCAGACACTCCGGCACATTCAATGGGGGTCTGGCGGCAGATTTATTTAACTTTATCGTTGGAAATGCATCTGCTTTGAGTGTTGCAGGATATCCACACAATCTTGCCATCTCTGTAGTAGCATAGCTTTCGTCGGTAAAGTGTGCGGAACAAACGACTGACCATTTCATCGGCTTTCCCCACACCCTCGTATTTTGAACAACTTTCGTCCAATTTCTTGCCACTTTCGCATCCTTGGGACAGTGGTGCAACTTGAATCTCTCCCTGTTAGTGTTGTTACACCCTCCGACAACACACTGACGAGGCATGATGTCTCCAATGTTCCAGAAAATAGTCAAAAAAATGGAAAGTAACAGAGCTGAGAGCCGGTGTTTGTATTGTGTTTGAGAAAATGGCGGCTTTATTACCTAGGTGACGTCACGTTCTGACGTCATCACTCCGAGAGCGATAAATAGAAAGGCGTTTAATTCCCCAAAATTCACCCATTTAGAGTTCGGAAATCGGTTGAAAAAATATATGGTCTTTTTTCTGCGACATCAAGGTATATATTGACGCTTACATAGGTCTGGTGATAATGTTCCCCTTTAAGGAGCCCAAAGCACTTTGACAGTATTTCCACATTCACCCACTCACACACTGATGGCGGGAGCTGCCAAGGCGCTAGCCAGGACACATCAGGAGCAAGGGTGAAGTGTCTTGCCCAAGGACACAACGGACGTGACTAGGATGGTAGAAGGTGGGGATTGAACCAGTAACTCTCAGATTGCTGGGATGGCCACTCTCCCAACTTCACCATATTTTGAGGCGCTTTCCACTCCATC
This sequence comes from Nerophis ophidion, assembly GCF_033978795.1. Taxonomy (NCBI): domain Eukaryota; kingdom Metazoa; phylum Chordata; class Actinopteri; order Syngnathiformes; family Syngnathidae; genus Nerophis; species Nerophis ophidion. The sequence continues at coordinate 59,599,891 of NC_084614.1, forward strand.
ACTGGTCAGAATATTATAGCAGACTTCTCATCATTCTCGTCGCACAGTACAATAGTGCTTGTCAAAGCAAAAGATATTGTGTTCAAATCCTCGTCAAAGTTGATATGGCAAGGTATATACATTTATGTTTTAACTAATGTTAAAAAATTGTTTGCACACAACAATTATTAAATTATATAACAATTTATTTTCCATGAACTGATTTTTAGTACTAAACATGCATTACATAAATTCAAGTTTGATTTTAAATATATATGTATATATAAAAATGTTACCAAAAAAATGTTGGGCCTCCAAATTAAATTCTTATTAGGGCCCCTATTTAACCTGAAATTTCCCTGACTACAGAGGACAAGCAGGCAGGACTTTTCAGCCTTTGGTCAAAAGTCCCGCCCACTTGTCCTCTGCAGTGAGCATTTTGACGTTTCACAAGCGGGGTCATAAATTTATAACAGATGGTCATAAATCAAATTTTGACCAGAAGGGTATTGTAGCTGAGACAGGCGCCAGCGCCCCCCGCGACCCCGAAAGGGAATAAGCGGTAGAAAATGGATGGATGGATGGTATTATATTTTCATTTCCTCAACTCAGCAGTCAAAATACATTAAAACATTGAGAACTTGTTTAATTAGGTCCTGACATTGAAACAACATGCTTTTTGACGACGTTTAATCAATGTTGCATTCAGAGGTTGATTTGACCATTGAAGTTTGGTTATTTTACAAAACAATATTCTACAACGCAAATACAGCATTTGAACCACATGCTTTTTAAAAACATTTAATGTCCGGTTGTGACGTGGATTTGTCCATTGAAATTTGGTCATTTCCCAACCAACAACATGGATCCAACGTTGGACATTGACGTCTCAATTTACAAATACAACTATTTTGCAACTACTTTCAAAGTCTGTTTTTTAAGGACAAACATGTATAATCAACGTTGTAGCAATGCCATGTTCCTGCTGGGATAAATGCCAACAATATTGAAACAACATACTCTGGTTTTTGATTGATTGATTGAAACTTTTATTATTAGATTGCACAGTACAGTACATATTCCGTACAATTGACCATTAAATGGTAACAACCGAAGAAGTTTTTCAACTTGTTTAAGTCGGGGTCCACGTTAATCAATTCATGGTAAGATGTAACGTTTCTGGAAGATGTAGCGTTCTAATGCAAAGTGACTCGCTGTTCACATGTTTTCAAAGCTAATGTTCTGTGTTATTGTATTCATATACAGTATATATTTTTACTAATAACAGTAGTTAACTCATATTTACACTTTCGAGATCATTTTGAAAAAGTCAAAGACCTCCTTCTCCATCTTTCGAAATGTTGTCGCTGTCCGAGGGGCTATGGTACAATATAAAATAAAAGTAACACTGAAACTGGCTGCTCAGTACACTAAAGTTAAGGCAACATTATTTTATGTTTTTTTTAAGAATAATTGTTATTTTCTTTACCACACTTTTGTCATACTTTAAAATGCCTAAAATGTTTAAGTAACATCCATCCCGCCCTAACTTCGCTTTTTGTCATCCTTAAGTACAGTTTTATAGTTGTTCTTATCAATATGTGGTGAACTGAATTTTCGTTGTTTTTTCTGTGTTGGTTTGCACGTCATGTTGACTCTCGCTCTCGCCCACATTTTGGAGTGCAGCTGACGCTGGGCAATCTTGCACACCTGAAGTTGATTAAGGTGGCCTATTTAGTCTGGGTGCTGACGGCCTGTCAGTGCCGGAACTTTGTGTCCACTGCAAGTTTCAACTCGCATGTGTCTTTTCCTCCTTCACACTAGCAGTCTTTCTAGTCTGTCTTGTGCGCCTCTCAGGTTTGCCTATTATATCCTAGCCTTGTCTAGCGCCTCTAGTTAGCATTTTGTTTCCTTGTTTTACTTCGTTTTTGAAGTAAATTAACCTAGCTTCGTCTAGCGTCCTTATTTTTGTACTTTGTACCCCTGTTTGGTATTTTTCCCAGCCTGTATTGTTACTAGCTTTGTCTAGCGCTTTCTGTTCTATTTTTTGGTTGTTTGATATAGTTGTTCTTCATGGTGTGTTTATGTATTTCCACCATCGCCTTTTGTTTTGGCTATGTCCCACTTCCACCAAAATAAAGGAAGAACTTTACTATAACCAAAATACGTCTCTGCATCCTTGGGATCCACTCTCATATTTCGTAACACAATATTTAGTATATCATAAAACAATAACAGTATAACAGTATAGAGCATATTACAATTTTAAAAAAGAAATGCATAAGTATATAAAGTATGTATGTTATGTGAAAAGAAACAGCTGCGAAAGCACCACCAAAGTGTAAAAATTAGGTTGAAAAATGTCAAATGAAGTTTGATTGACTCACCATGATTATGTGAAGAGGAGTGATTAACTTATCGACACTTTAATGATAAAATTGGGTTTTAATGGTGTCTTTCAAGCAGTAATACTCACACCCAACTTTCTGTCTGCTTGTCAGACTTTGACTTGGCTTAAAGTTGTTTCTTCGACGCAGAGGGAATTTGGCACGAGCGAGATGTCAATGTGAGTACATCTTTTTATTTTAACACTATAACTAACAAAAGACAAACAAAAATTGCTCACAATGGAGGTACAAAACTTGGCTATGGAAACAAACACTTGCACTATGGCTTAAACTATGGATATAAACAAAATACTTAGCACAAAGGCAATTAACTATGAACTATAAACAAAAACTTACATGAATGGCTTAAATAGCAGCTATGATCATTAGTGACAATCAGGTGAGAGGCTGAGGACAGGGACGTGACTAGGAGACCAGGTGAAACTAATGGGTTGGCATGGAGACGAAAACAAACCAGGAAGTGCAAAGACAAAACTAAATGTCCAAAAAACTAAACATAACATGACCAAACATGACAAAAAACTAAACATAATCTACAGGCATGACACTGCAACTCACGAGTACATGTTTTGTTGATTTTGCATTTACCTATTAACAATTGTTAATTTCTCTTTATGACAATGGCTTGGATTTATATGGGGCATGTATAGACACTCAAAGCGCTTTACTGTGAGAACTGACAACCACATTCACACGTTGATGGTGGTGAGCTACATTTGTAGCCACAGCTGCCCTGCATGTTTGCCAATTTGCTTCTATGGTTTCTCCGATCACCACCAAACATTCATACACCAGTGTGTGCGGCACTGGGTAGTAAGGTGGGTAAAGTGTCTTGCTCAAGACACCTAGTAGCTGGATTCGTACCAGGCACCCTCAAGTTTCTGGATGGCCGCTCTACCATGAGAAACCACGCCACGCCATCCACAGGTAACAGTACTAACACGACATGTTTTATTGTTTTACGATCAACAACGCGTTTTTGTATACTTTTATAGCAAGAGTAAATATCTCACTGCTTTCACAGTTGCGTTTCAGTGTGGATGTTGTTGGCCATGACCCCAAAAGGCAGAGATGGCAGGCGAAATGCAGGTAAAAATGAGGATGGCGTGGCGTGTTTGGGAGAGTGGCCTGAAGGTTCCTGGTTCGATCCTCACTGTCTACCAACTTTGTCACATCCGTTTTGTCCTTGAGCAAGAAACTTCACCCTTGCTCCCGATGGGTGCTGGTTAGCACCTTGCATGGCAGCTTCTGCCATCATCAGTGTGTGAATGTGTGAGTGAATGGGTGAATGTGGAAATAGTGTCAAAGCGCTCTGAGTACCTTCAAGGTAGAAAAGTGCCATACAAGTCCAACCCCTAACCCATAACCCATAAAAATGTATTTGACAAAACAAAACATAGTGCAGCAGGGACGTGCACGGGAAGGTATTGGGAAAGCTATTCAGCAGGGAGGTACAAAGCAGAAATAAACATGATCCAGTCCAGAGGACAGGGCTGGCATAAGAAGCAGCCTTATTGGTAACCAGGGACAGGTGAGGGAGCCAGCACTCAGAGTAAAGAGATGATGACCAACAGGAAGTGGAAATAGAGTGCTGATTAGAAAATAAAATACAAGAAACTAATAACTAATGTGAGGTCATAACAATCATGATACTGGTCAACTTTTTTTTACATGTTTATAATTATTTTTACACTTTAATAATTATTAGACATTTAAAAAAAATAGATCACCCCTTGGAAATAATCACCTGTACTGTATTTTCAATGGTAAAGAATATGTCTAACAGGGCAGAAAAAGTTATAAAATAGATACAATTATGTATGCAGTATGTTCCTAGCATGTGGAAGAACAGGAGGAAGCAGCGTGCCGGCAAGAGAGTATTTAAGGTCCAAATCAATCAAAATCCAAAATAGAGTCCCTCAGGGAAGTGCGATTACATGCACTAGCAAAAAAACAGAAACCTGTAGACGTTAAGCAGAATGTAATGCTTGAAGCAAACCCTCGTCGGCAGCGAGGCAACCCTAAATAGGGGCATGATTACAATTGGGCACAGGTGCGAGTCCTAATAAACAAACTAAGGCTGTAATGTTCAATCAGCGCCCCTAGCAACAAAAGGTTTATTTCAGCCGAAACCGAAATAAACCTTAAACACAGAAAAAACACACACTAAGGCTTGAAATATTACGCAAGCTTGTCTTTGTTGGCCTGTGAGGAATGTGAACTAATGTGACGCCTCCCTCAGGCTCTGCCTCAGAGGGTAGATGACAAATATAGCTTCATAGTCCATTTTTGGGGAAACTAACTCAGTGCAGCTGATTAAAAAAAATCTAAACACGCATTAGGTCAGACCTTCAGTTTGCGACTAAGCACAGATCCTTTATTAAACATCTCCAAATTAGCGTACTATTCTGAAAAAAATCTCCAGCTAGTGATCACTGCTTTAAATTAAAAGTGTCCCTAATCTTTTTTTTTGGCGAAACTTTAATGCAGGGGACATATTCATCTTTAATTAGTTGCTTATTAAAGTAACAAAGACTTAATTTAGAGGGTTTGGGTTAAGGCACGGGTCCGCAACCTTCACCAACCAAAGAGCCATTTTGACCCGTTTCACAAAATAAAGAAAACAATGGGAGCCACAAAACTGTTTTGAAATTTAAAATAAAATAACACTGCATACAGACTTGTTTTTTTTGCTTTGTGCTATGTATAAACCAGGGGTCTCAGACACACGGCCCGCACCTTAATATGAAAATTGAATGTTACTGCGGCGCGCGAGTTTTATATGAATGCCGCTCTACAACATCACACTTGGCAACACTCCCAAATTTTTGCAGGAGTATTTTCGCGAATGTCTGCTGATTTTCACCCTGACAAAATTATTCCGGGCGTGCTATGAAGGCGGTGCCTTTAACGCCCTCTATAACATACTCTGGTATCGTGCCAAGTCCAGTTACATGTTGTATGTGGCTTACGTAGTCACATTTGAAGGTCTGCAACGCATACTTGTTCAACAGCCATGCAGGTCACACTGAGGGTGCCGGTTTAAACAACTTTAACAGTCTTACTAATATGCGCCACACTGTGAACACACACCAAACAAGAATGACAAACACATTTCTGGAGAACATCCGCACTGTAACAAAAAATAAACACAACAAAACAAATAACCAGAATACCATGCATCCCTAACTCTTCCGGGCTACATTAAACACCCGCTAGCACCAAATTCCCAACCCCTCCTTGCGTCGGTTGAGGTGGGTTAGGTTGGGAGGGGCGGGATTTGGTGCTAGCCGGGGTGTATAATGTAGCCCGGAAGAGTCAGGGATTCATGGGATTCTGGGTATTTGTTCTCTTGTGTGTATGTTGTGTTACAATGCGGATGATCTCCCAAAATGTGTTTGTCATTCTTGTTTGGTGTGGGTTCACAGTGTGGCGCATCTTAGTAAGAGTGTTAAAGTTGTTTATATCACAACTCTCAGTGTAACCTGTATGGCTGTTGACCAAGTATGCATTGCAGTCACTTTTGATACTCAATGGAGGCGGCCTATTATATGTGACCGGTTGGCACGCAGACAGCATGGCGTAAAAGTGGGTGTGACTACATGTTTTAGAGGACGTTAAAGGCATTGCCATCGCGGCACGCCCTCAATATTGTAGACCGGGTGAAAATCTGAGATTGTCGCCCCCGGGTGATTTCTGGGAGAGGCAATAAACTCCGGGAATCTTTCAGGGGAATCAGGTCGGTAATTTTGCAGTTGAGCCACTTTAGAGTGATCAAAGAGCCGCATGCGGCTCCGGAGCCGCGGGTTGCCGACCCCTGGGTTAGGGTTACTAATAAGCAATAATTCTGAGGTTATTGAGGGAAGACTCTTAGTCAATGGCTTACTGTTTGTATCATAAGGCCATGCAGAATAAGGCATTAATAAGTACTTAATAATGACTAATTAAGAGCCAATATGTTACTAATTTGCATGTTAATAAGTAACTAATTAATGGTCAAGTGTTACCTTTTTTTTTTTTTTTTTTTTACTAGGCCAGCACCTAAAGTGTATTAAATAAATAAAGTATATTCAAGGTAAGCCAGTAGGTGACACTGTTCTCTATAAAGATCTTTAACTTTCCCCTGTGACTTTCTCCTCTAAAATATTCCAAGCAGAAGGGACAGTGATGGGCAGTACCTCATCATTTTTTATTTTTTTCCCCCCAAGACACTAATTGTCTCTTAACATGATTGAGGTCTGATTAGAGAATTCAACTTCCAGACAAGGCCATTGAGATGACACCAAAATACCACCACTTGTGTGTGTGTGTGTGTGTGTGTGTGTGGTACCTTGATTTAATTTGGTCCTGATTTACTCAGGTGGTGCACTGTGTTGCCATGTTATTTGGACTCATGCATCAAGGATAATGAGAGTTGCACGCCGCTGCTATCTGCAGGGTAGGCGGACATGGTGGTGACTTTGAAAAGCCCTTCAGCATGTAGACCGACCCCCTAAACCAGTGTTTTTCAACCACTGTGCCGCGGCACACTAGTGTGCCCTGAGATACAGTGTGGTGTGCCGTGGGAGATTATCTAATTTCACCTAATTTGGTTAAAACATTTTTTGCAAACCAGCGATTATAATCCGCAAATAATGTGCCGTCTAGAGCTCGGCAGAGTAACCATGTAATACTCTTCCATATCAGTAGGTGGCAGCAGGTATCCATATGCTTTGTAGATGTCGGGAACATGGTTTGTCGTGATCACAATATGCAGACGACTGCGGGAGGCAGTGTGCAGGTAAAAAGGTATCTAAAGTGTAAACCAAAAATAAACAAAAGGCGAGTGCCGCTAAGAAAAGGCATTGAAGCTTAGGGATGTCTATGCAAAATCAAACTAAAACTGAATTTGTTGCAAAGTAAACAAAGCAGAATGCTGGACGACAGCAAAGACTTACAGCACGTGGAGCAGACGGCGTCCACAAAGTACATCCGTACATCACAATCAACAATGTCCCCACAGAAAGATAGCGTCCGCACAATTTAAATAGATTTGATTGCCAAAACAAAGCAAGTGCGGGGAATAGCATTCAAGGAAAACATGAATTTGCTACAGAAAAATACCACCAAAACAGAAAAAGCCACCGAAATGGGAGCGCGAGTCAAGAACTAAAACACGACACACAGAAAAATGGTCAAAAACCTCAAAATAGGTCACAGCGTGATGTGACAGGTCGTGACAGTACACTTACTTTGAGACAAGAGTCATAGCGAAGCATTGTTGGTTATGGTTTAAATTCATATCCACACTTTGCGAAAACAACTTTTTACTGTCGATATCGCCTGCTGAGTTTTATTTTTCAATTATTTCGGCTGGTTGTGTGCCTAAGGATTTTTTCAATGAACAAAATGTGCCTTGGCTCAGAAAAGGTTGAAAAACACTGCCCGACACAGCTGCTTGAACCATCAGGTGAGTAAAACACATTCACTGGGGGACACCTCCTTGATAGGGTTTATTGATACCTGCAATGCCAGCCACTGCCAATAGGAGGCGCCCTGTACATTTTACCCGTGTCAGCAGAAGAAGAAATATGTCCACTTCTGTCACTCAATGGCCAATTGTAGATCTACCTTTCGTCATTACAGGTAAATGTTACAAATACAACCGTATTTATTTTAAATGGTATTTAAACTAATCAAATGACATGTTAAGGAGTGTTGAATGGGACATTTTGGCTGCTTATTGGTGACAAACATGCTATATTTAGCTTGTTAGCTAAGTGTTTACATTCTCTAAGGTAGGCCTGGGCAATTATTTTACTCGGGGGGCCAGATTTAGATAAAAAACTGTGTCTGTCGGGCCGGTGTATCTATTTTTAAGAACACTAATACAAAACCCTCACAATAATGATTGAAAGCTAAAAAAATGATGACCTTAAAAAACGGAATGGAATTTGACATTGTTTTTTACTGAATGAGACACCCAGAATGTACTTGAAAATAAAGAATGTGGGATTTACAATATTATCTATAAATAATAAAACACTGAATATTGACAATATGTTTTACAATCAGCCGAAACACAACCAAAATGCAACAAACACAATAAAATATGAACGTGAAGGGTAAAAAAAACAACAACAAAAAACCTACAATCTCAGATATATCATAGTGACCAAAGTAACTAATTAGATGACCATATTAACTAATTAGATGACCATACTAACTAGTATATGATGCAGATTCCAAACTATGAGGGGCCATTAGGGACATTATTCAGAAATACCTCTTACATATACTACTGAAATGCTCTCACATAAACTGAAATGTTTTCTTGCACACACACTACTGAAACACTCTTATACACACTACTGAAAATCTCTTATACACACTACTGAAATGCTTTCAGATAAACAACTGAAATATTTTTCTCTCACACACACTACTGAAACACTCTTATACACACCACTGAAACACTCTTATACACACTACTGAAATGCTCTCACATACACTACTGAAATGCTCTTACATACACTACTGAAATGCTCTTACACAGACTACTGAAATGCTCTTACATACACTACTGCATTGTAGTCCATTGCTCTCACATAAACAACTAAAATGTTTTACTCTCACACACACACACACACACACACCACTTGCGTGTGAAAGACAACAATTTTTGTAGTATGTGTGCAAGTATTTCAGTTATATGTATGAGAGCATCTTACCAGTGTGTGTGAGAGCATCTTACTAGTGTGTATGAGCGACATTGCATTCCGGTTCCGGTCACCAATACTTTTCAGTTATTTTTTTTTTTAAAGCCAAGTTGTTTGTGAAAAAAATGTCTGCCTCACTGCCGACAAGTAGCTTAACCGAGGCAGGAGCTCTACTTCATAATTTTAGGGCTTCAGCGAAGAATATAAGAACACTTTAAATGCAACAAGGGTCGGGCTGCCGGTGTGGGTTGCACCTGCAGGACACAACACCTAAGCTGCCACACAGCGGTGCTTCCACCTCCCGACAGCCAAGCGGCCTGGAGCACTTGTTCCGTTGCGATAGTTCACGGTAGCATTATCAAGCGCAACCTTCTACCTCATGGACATCGAGGCAAGAGGAGGAAAAGGTGACTAGACATTATTTATTTCTAAATGATTGTTGAATCCCATGGAATGTAAGGCAACATGGCATTGTAGCCATTAAGCAGTTAGCCGTTAGCAGTTAGTGTTGAATAAATAATATTGGTGATTAACACGTGGTTTAATGTCATTTGACAAAGATGTAAACTGCAAGTAGGGTAGATATAATTATTTAATATGATTAAAATATACAGTAAAAATACTAATCCAGTGTTAATATATGAGTGGGCCCCGAGCCCCTCTGCAGTGGAAAAGTTGGGCCCTGATGTCACAAAGGTTAAGAACCCCTGCTCTATCGTAACCTGTAATATGACTTTTAAAAAGAAAGACTTTCAGATAATAAACATTGCATAAATACAACACATAATAATTTACTACAAATTACTAAAGTGTTTTTTTAAGTAATATAATCGATACTTTTTGGGACATTTTCTACTGGCGTTGGACTCTGTGACAGACTTCCCGCCATCACCGTGTGGGTTGCGGGGTCACTTGACACACGACGCATCATAGCAGGTTTGATTCAGCTTTATTGCTTCGTTAGGTCTGTCTTCGGGCCAGTCGGGCGCGACCATTTCTAGTGCGTCAACCCTGCCTTTGGTCACGCCACTTCTCAGTGCGTGCGTTGTGCCTGCTTGTCGCCGTTGCACGCCTTTCGGCGTCCGGTGCTTGCGTCCGCTGCGGGGGTGCGTCATCTCGCTCTCGGTGTCGTTTGTCGCGCTCTTGGTCTGCTGGTCGTGGTTTCCTCCTCCGTGCTGCCTCCTGCTCGTGCCCCCCTTCGCCTCTCTTACAGTCTAGCAGCAGATGGAAATATTGTGAGCAGGTGTGTGGTGTACGCACCTGACTTAAATTGCCGCTCTCGTGCCGCTCTGCGTGCGTCACGCCTCTCCTCGCCGCCGCATGCCCCGCCTCCTGGCCTCCATCCTGGCCAGGGCTGTCTCTCTCAGCCCGCTGTCGGCCCGTCGGCTGCGTCGCTTCACAGACTCATTCTGCTTCAGAATGATGCGGACTACCTGGAATTGTTTTGTCAAATTGGCAACATGTTCGGTCTTGTTTTTGATGATGGATTTTTTTACATCCATTTCTTCTTCTCCACACTGTCCTTCACACTCACTTTATTTCTTCCCCAAAAAAGGTATGTCCATCTAGCTATAATCTAATATTAGTGAGTAAGACCAGATGCTTCACGGTGGCAGAGGGGTTAGTGCGTCTGCCTCACAATACGAAGTTCCTGCAGTCCTGGGTTCAAATCCAGGCTCGGGATCTTTCTGTGTGGAGTTTGCATGTTCTCCCCGTGAATGCGTGGGTTCCCTCCGGGTACTCCGGCTTCCTCCCACTTTCAAAGACATGCACCTGGGGATAGGTTGATTGGCAACACTAAATTGCCCCTAGTGTGTGAATGTGAGTGTGAATGTTGTCTGTCTATCTGTGTTGGCCCTGCGATGAGGTGGCGACTTGTCCAGGGTGTACCCTGCCTTCCGCCCGATTGTAGCTGAGATAGGCGCCAGCGCCCCCCGCGACCCCGAAAGGGAATAAGCGGTAGAAATGGATGGATGGAAGACCAGATGCTTTGGGTGGATCTTATGGGGTTCACTGTGACATTTGCTATGCCAGCTAATGGCGGGGATGTTTGTTACTCAAATTTTTGCTTCCAACTGTAAGCGTAAAATATAGCCATAACATTTGTATGTTGGGGTACTCGTCAGTTAAGGTGCCAATGTACTTCCTTTTTAATTATGTACTTAACTTGTCATTGTTGCTAATCAATGTCATAATCAAACTCTACATGCGAGCTATAATCCATTGATTAGGATTTTCATTTTTTTGTTGCAATATAATCATAAATGTTTTCATTGAGTAATATTTTACCGCCTTTTTGCAGCATGATTCGATAATGTGAAAGAGGAAGACGAGGGAGTCACTGTCCTGAAGGTCTTTGTTGGAGCACTGATAAGAGAGTACTGTCACAATATTACATCCTAATGTTATCTTGAATTATTTTTTGAAAACATATAATACCTTCGATATATTTTACACATAGTAGACTATTGGTTATTGATCCTAAATGTTGTGAGGCGACCGTAAAAAATATTGATTATACATATTGCATACATTACAATAACCCTTGGTGAAACTGATGTGTGAATGTTCAGCACAATAGAAATAAACTGATGCATTAATTTTGTCAGCTGATACCACCAATCAGAACAAAAAAAATTAAAAGGGTTAGAATTATTGCCGGTGTTAAGTTCTCAGTTCTGCATATTATAGCAGAGGGAATGGTTAGAGAAGAAAGGACATCCGTACCTTTATTTTTTATTTTTTTATTATTAAGTATTTGGACCAGCACAATGATTGAATTGGATCTGTCTGTAAAGCCCTTGCTAATAAATACAATATAACAGGACTGTGTTTGAATGTAGCTTGTTTTTTCAATCGTAGTACGGTAGTTGGCTTTTTAACTAATGCTTTAACACACATCATACACTCAGGCCTGGCAGAGAATGTGTTCGATGGATAAATAGTACTTTATTGATTCCTTCAGGAGAGTTCCCTCAGGAAAAAATAAAATAAAATAAAATGTTGATACGTGTCGCAAACAAATCTACTTTGTAGCTATATTCAGCAAGTATTCAGACCCATGTAGATTGACTTTTTTTTTTTCTAAAAAGGACTAGTGACTCATTTAGTGACTTTCATGGATTATTGGACACTTTTGTTAATCATGCGCAGCCTCACAACTTTGTCCAATGCCCGCAACGTCCCCGCACATTATGGTCATCTGTGTAATTTTTGGTAATCAAATTTGTCTCTGAGCGGCGCTCAAACCTGCAAGTCAATTGTCTAATCAGAATTTATATTTGCTTCTTGTGCAGAAAACGCAGGAACAGCAACATGTGACAACATATCAAGTTTCAATTGCCTAAAAGGCACAATTGTCGTCCTCCTGCTCAGACTTATTTTCAGTTCCTTTCTATAGCGTTGAGTCTTCTGGGTAATGTGGTATATAAACATTTAACAACACACCACCGTCCTCACTTCCTTGTTTACATTTATTCAACCTTTATTTATCCATCCAAAAACGGAAATGCTTATTATCGGTCCTGCTAGACACCGAACTCTATTTAATAATACAACTCTAACATTTGACAACCAAACAATTAAACAAGGCGACACGGTAAAGAATCTGGGTATTATCTTCAACCCAACTCTCTCCTTTGAGGCACACATTAAAAGCGTTACTAAAACGGCCTTCTTTCATCTCCGTAACATCGCTAAAATTCGCTCCATTCTGTCCACTAAAGACGCTGAGATCATTATCCATGCGTTTGTTACGTCTCGCCTCGACTACTGTAACGTATTATTTTCGGGTCTCCCCATGTCTAGCATTAAAAGATTACAGTTGGTACAAAATGCGGCTGCTAGACTTTTGACAAGAACAAGAAAGTTTGATCACATTACGCTTGTACTGGCTCACCTGCACTGGCTACATGTGCACTTAAGATGTGACTTTAAGGTTTTACTACTTACGTATAAAATACTACACGGTCTAGCTCCATCCTATCTTGCCGATTGTATTGTACCATATGTCCCGGCAAGAAATCTGCGTTCAAAGGATTCCGGCTTATTAGTGATTCCCAAAGCCCAAAAAAAGTCTGCGGGCTATAGAGCATTTTCCGTTCGGGCTCCAGTACTCTGGAATACCCTCCCGGTAACAGTTCGCGATGCCACCTCAGTAGAAGCATTTAAGTCTCACCTTAAAACTCATTTGTGTACTCTAGCCTTTAAATAGACTCCATTTTTAGACCAGTTGATCTGCCGTTTCTTTTCTTTTTCTTCTATGTCCCACTCTCCCGTGTGGAGGGGGTCCGGTCCGATCCGGTGGCCATGTACTGCTTGCCTGTGTATCGGCTGGGGACATCTCTGCGCTGCTGGTCCGCCTACGCTTGGGATGGTTTCCTGCTGGCTCCGATGTGAACGGGACTCTCGCTGCTGTGTCTTGGATCCTCTTTGGACTGGACTCTCGCGACTGTGTTGTATCCATTGTGGATTGAACTTTCACAGTATCATGTTAGATCCGCTCGACATCCATTGCTTTCCTCCTCTCTAAGGTTCTCATAGTCATCATTGTCACCGACGTCCCACTGGGTCATTATTGTCACCAATGTCCCACTGGGTGTGAGTTTTCCTTGCCCTTATGTGGGCCTACCGAGGATGTCGTGGTGGTTTGTGCAGCCCTTTGAGACACTAGTGATTTAGGGCATTATAAGTAAACATTGATTGATTGATTGAAGGTAAGACAAGTAAGACCATATATTTATTTGTAATGCCGAATTAGCAAAGAGGTGGCATTTACATGTTAGAGATGTTGAAATGTGATGATAATCTCTCATCATCTCTCTTTGATTAACACTGTATTAGATCTCTCTCAACAGTTCACAGATACTCTTTATGTGCAGGGGTAAATGAGTTGGCACATAATTGAATTATTAAGAAGGATCAGTTTCAAGCATAAAATAAACTGCGAAAGAGTCTGCAACTTTTGGACACCTATCGTGGTAATTTCTGTAATTAGTACTATTATTAATTATAAATAATTAAACTAGTGCACTAATTTGACAATGAGGTCTGAGTGTGTGCTTGTACTGCCTTCTAACTGTAGTGTCTATGTTTTAGGTATAAAATCAATATTTTTTGTTGTCTAATTTTTGTTTAAATCCTGTGCTTTTTGAGATTAAGGTTACAATGAACACTTCAAATTCTTAAAATCACAAGTTATTAAAAAAAATAAGCTTAAAAACATCACAACTTTTTTGCAATTTTTTGCAAAAGTTTCCACAATCACATAATTAGCCTGTAAAACCCCAGATGGACGGTTTATTGCTCACTTTTTGTCTCCTACAGCAGTGGTTCTCAAATGGGGGTACGCGTACCCCTGGGGGTACTTGGAGGTATGCCAGGGGGGTACGTGAGATTTTTTTTTTTAATATTGTAAAAATAGCAACAATTCAAAAATCCTTTATAAATATATTTATTGAATAATACTTCAACAAAATATGAATGTAAGTCCATAAACTGTGACAAGAAATGCAACAATGCAATATTCAGTGTTGACAGCTAAATTTTTTTGTGGACATGTTCCATAAATAGAATAATAATAATAATAATATATTTTATTTGTAAAAAATCACTTTACATTGAGCAAACAACCTCAAAGTGCCACAGTGTAAAAAATTGTTATAATAATAATAAAAAGATACAAAATAAATAAAATATTAAACTAGAAACAGCCCAATAGCTAGAACCAGCATGTATGTCTATAAAAAGGCTTTTTTTTTTCAAAGGGTTTTTAAGCCTTTTTTAAAAGCATCCATGTCAAATATTGACGTTAAAGATTTCTTTTTTTGTGAAGAAATGTTTAGAATGAAGTTCATGAATCCAGATGGATCTCTATTACAATCCCCAAAGAGGGCACTTTAAGTTGATGATTTCTTCTATGTGTAGAAATATTTATCTATAATTGTTTATTTTTCAACAAGTTTTTAGTTATTCTTATATCTTTTTTTCCAACTAGTTCAAGAACGACCACTACAAATGAGCAAAATGTTGCACTGTTATACAATTTAATAAATAAGAAACTGATGACATAGTGCTGTATTTAACTTCTTTATCTTTTTTTCAACCAAAAATGCTTTGCTCTGATTAGGGGGTACTTGAATTAAAAAAATGTTCACAGGGGTACATCACTGAAAAAAGTTGAGAACCACTGTCCTACAGCATCCATTAAACTTACATACACATGTGCCATGGCCAGTTATGCAACTAGATGTCAACATGTCTTTCTGTCATTCCATTGTGTTAGCTAAAGTACAACTGTGGACAACGATTGGTGAAGGTTTAACAACGTAGGATAAAGCACAAAACTCTAGAAGTGTTCTCTTAGAAAGATACAAAACACACATTTAAATGCATCGATGGTTCCACTAATGGATCTCTGCAAGCTTACTATCCATCAGCATTGATTTAGAATACATGAACCTCAGATGAACCACTTTGTTGTGACTAAGAAAAGTTTGATGTTTTTTTTTTTTAGACATTTAAAGACCAATTGACAACAAAATGTAGAGACATTGTCAGAGAAGCTACTTAATAGCGCTATAAAAAGTTTATCTGGCAGAAGATAAGTGTGAAGAAAACATCTCACAGCCCAAAGCAGTGAATCCCTAACTGCGGTTCTTTCTGGACCTCAAATAGGTCAAGGGTATTTTTTTTTATTGAGTCATCACACATTTTTTCAGCAATAGGGTCTTATGTTTCATTTCTTTATGTACAATATATCGCCATATGTGTTGCATTTTAGTCAATACATTCAGGGATGAACTCTAAAGACATAAACCACTAAGTAAATAACCATGTACAGTAGGTACCACTGTAATGTTGCCCCATTCTTCTGAGATTCTTGCATGTGACTGAGGCATTAAGGAGTAAGACGACCCAGAACTAGCTGCAGTGTGTTCAAACAACCACCAGGTATCATCTCTTTCGGACTTTTTAGGTCTTATCGGGTCTGTAGTGCATTCTTTACCTGCGCTTAAGGTGAAAATTGAGGCAAAATTAAACTGGTAACATCTGTATATTTTCTTCAAAATACACTCAAAACAACATTTGACACAATCCACAAAGCAAAAAAAGATGTCAATGTGCTACATTACATTTATTTTTGATTACACAATGCAAACCAAAAGGTGGAAAATGTGATTCAAGATACCTCCAAACGCATTACAGTGGTACCTCAATTTTCGTACATCCCACTCTTAGCAGGATTATTTTTCAGACGAAAATGTCTGCTACACTTTGCCCCAGTATTTGAATACAATCTCAGTTATCGTATGGCCAAATACTGCATTTAGCTAGCTAGTATGTTTGCCTGTTTATCATGATGGTCACTTATCTATTTAATTTATCATTTATATCTGGAGGGTTTCAATGTGGCAGAGGGGTTAGTGTGTCTGCCTCACAATACGAAGTTCCTGCAGTCCTGGGTTCAAATCCAGGCTCAGGATCTTTCTGTGTGGAGTTTGCATGTTCTCCCCGTGAATGCGTGGGTTCCCTCCGGGTACTCCGGCTTCCTCCCACTTCCAAAGACATGCACCTGGGGATAGGTTGATTGGCAACACTAAATTGGCCCTAGTGTGTGAATGTGATTGTGAATGTTGTCTGTCTATCTGTGTTGGCCCTGCGATGAGGTGGCGACTTGTCCAGGGTGTACCCTGCCTTCCGCCCGATTGTAGCTGAGATAGGCGCCAGCGCCCTCCGCGACCCCGAAAGGGAATAAGCGGTAGAAAATGGAAGGATGGATTCACATCTGGATGTAAAACTATTCACTCTACAAATGTGGTTTGGATTTATATTTTTAGAAATCTGGAACAGACTATCTGGGTTTGTGTTATTTTTTTTGTAGGACAAATTGCTGTGACCGGACGTTTTGGAACGGATTACAAATGAAAACCAATGTTCCACCATATGTACATATCAATTCTTACGAGTAATAGAATAAGAGATGGGTATGGATTTCACTACTTTTATAGGTTCAGTCGGTGCTACCATGTACCGATTAATGCAAAACGGATGGTGTTTGGATACATTTGTTGCACGTGATGCCTCGTCTGGTTGCAGACTCAGCACTAGCTCAAGCATTTGGCAGGCAAACGTGGTACTCGAGGCCTCTGGGTAATTTTGCATTTTTTTCATGCATATAAAGCAAGTATGCCTGAAAGAAAGTGCCTAAAAGTCGAGATCCGCTTTCCCCAAAATGTTCTAGCCCCAATGCTAATTTTCATTGGTTATGCCATATTTATGCTAACAATTAGCATTAATTATCCAAATTTGGCAATCAACACTATTACTAATATGCAGGTTGGATTCAAGCAGTTGGTGTGTGTGCAGAGGCGGAGCCGACGAGCCGACAGCGTGCTCGGACAAGCGGTGGTCCGGCCCAAGATGGCGGCCAGGAGGTGGAGCAGAGAGGCGGGGCACGCCTGGAGCGACACTGCATCCATCAGAGTCAGGTGCGTTGTTCACACACCTGCTCTCAATCCCTACATCTTATTCTGCAGCATAAAATCAATCAATTAATCAATGTTTACTTATATAGCCCTAAATCACTAGTGTCTCAAAGGGCTGCACAAACCACAACACGAACCACTACAACATCCTCGGTAGGGCCACATAAGGGCAAGGAAAACTCACACCCAGTGGGACGTCGGTGACAATGATGACCATGAGAACCTTGGAGAGGAGGAAAGCAATGGATGTCGAGCGGGTCTAACATGATACTGTGAAAGTTCAATCCATAATGGATCCAACACAGTCGCAAGAGTCCAGTCCAAAGCGGATCCAACACAGCAGCGAGAGTCCCGTTCAAAGCGGAGCCAGCAGGAAAACATCCCAAGCAGAGGCGGATCAGCAGCGCAGAGATGTCCCCAGCCGATACACAGTCGAGCAGTACATGGCCACCGGATCGGACCGGACCCCCTCCACAAGGGAGAGTGGGACATAGGAGAAAAAGAAAAGAAACGGCAGATCAACTGATCTAAAAAGGGAGTCTATTTAAAGGCTAGAGTATACAAATGAGTTTTAAGGTGAGACGTAAATGCTTCTACTGAGGTGGCATCTCAAACTTTTACCGGGAGGGCATTCCAGAGTACTGAAACCCGAAATGAAAACTCTCTATAGCCCGCAGACTTTTTTTGGGCTTTGGGAATCACTAATAAGCCGGAGTCCTTTGAACTCAGATTTCTTGCCGGGACATATGGTACAATACAATCGGCAAGATAGGATGGAGCTAGACCGTGTAGTATTTTATACGTAAGTAGTAAAACCTTAAAGTCACATCTTAAGTGCACAGGAAGCCAGTGCAGGTGAGCCAGTACAGGCGTAATGTGATCAAACTTTCTTGTTCTTGTCAAAAGTCTAGCTGCCGCATTTTGTACCAACTGTAATCTTTTAATGCTAGACATGGGGAGACCCGAAAATAATACGTTACAGTAATCGAGGCGAGACGTAACAAACGCATGGATAATGATCTCAGCGTCTTTAGTGGACAGAATGGAGCGAATTTTAGCGATATTACGGAGATGAAAGAAGGCCGTTTTAGTAACGCTTTTATTGTGTGACTCAAAGGAGAGAGTTGGGTCAAAGATAACACCCATATTCTTTACCTGTCGCCTTGTTTAATTGTTTGGTTGTCAAATGTTAGAGTTGTATTATTAAATAGAGGTCGGTGTCTAGCAGGACCGATAATCAGCATTTCCGTTTTTTTGGCGTTGAGTTGCAAAAAGTTAGCGGACATCCATTGTTTAATTTCATTAAGACACGCCTCCAGCTGACTACAGTCCGGCGTGTTGGTCAGCTTTAGGGGCATGTAGAGTTGGGTGTCATCAGCATAACAGTCAAAGCTAACACTGTATTTACGTATGATGTCACCTAGCGGCAGCATTTAGATGCTGAAGAGTGCAGGGCCAAGGACCGAACCCTGGGGAACTCCACACGTTACCTTAACGTAGTCCGAGGTCACATTGTTATGGGAGACGCACTGCATCCTATCATTAAGATAAGAGTTAAACCAAGACAGGGCTAAGTCTGACATACCAATTCGTGTTTTGATACGTTCTAATAAAATATTATGATCGACGGTATCGAAAGCAGCGCTAAGATCGAGGAGCAGCAACATAGATGACGAATCAGAATCCATCGTTAGCAATAGATCATTAGTCATTTTTGCCAGGGCTGTCTCCGTGGAGTGATTTGCCCTGAAACCGGATTGAAAGGTTTCACATAGATTGTTAGACGCTAAGTGTTCATTTAACTGTTCTGCAACAATTTTTTCTAGGATTTTTGAAATAAAGGGAAGGTGAGACACCGGTCGGTAGTTTACCATGAGGTCAGGATCGAGGTTAGGTCTTTTAAGGTGATAAGTTTATAATATTTAGCATTGATGGACCTAATAATACAAAGAGCTCCTTGATCAGTTTCCCAGGAAGTGGGTCAAGTAAACATGTTGTTTGTTTTATTCCATTTACACGTTGTAACAATTCCTCTAATGTTATTTCCTCAAAACGAGAGAAACTATTTTGGAGGGCAGTATCCGCCGTATATACAATCGTGTCAGTGTTAATAGAACCCAGTTGTAGCTGGGACGCATTGTCTTTAATCTCCTTTCTAATGACTTCAATTTTCTCACTAAAGAATTGCATAAAGTCATCAGCTGAGTGGGTGGAGCTACTGGAAGGAGACTCTTGTTGGGTTAGCGATGCTACCGTACTAAACAAAAATTTAGGATCGTTTTTATTACGGTGTATGAGATTTGAGTAATATTTAGCTTTAGCTAAGGTAAGCATGTGTTTATAAGTTATTAAACTATCACTCCATGCTTGATGGTGCACCTCAAGTTTAGTCGTGCGCCATTTGCGTTCCAGCTTTCTACATAATCATTTCTGAGCTCTAGTTTCTTCTGTAAACCACAGGGTACGCTTTTTTGGAGCCTTTTTTAACTTTAGCGGTGCTATGTTATCAATGGTTTCGCGCAGGGCGTCGT
Organism: Nerophis ophidion; assembly: GCF_033978795.1. Taxonomy (NCBI): domain Eukaryota; kingdom Metazoa; phylum Chordata; class Actinopteri; order Syngnathiformes; family Syngnathidae; genus Nerophis; species Nerophis ophidion. The sequence goes on from NC_084614.1 coordinate 59,619,993, forward strand.
TAAAGTTGTTAGTGAGGTTATCAATAGAGCCCACATACTTTGGGAATGGTGCAATTACAGAGGGCAGTAGGTCAGCAAGAGTTGTTGTTGTGGCCGTATTAATGTTGCGGCTGCTATAGCAGTTATTATTATTATTAGTTTGACGAACATGCGTCTGAACCTCGAATTTTATAAGGTAATGATCGGACAATACTTTAGTATACGGGAGTATCGTAACTTTGGAAACGGTGATACCCCTGACAAGCACTAGGTCTATCGTATTACCGCTGCGATGCGTGGGTTCATTTATTATTTGTGTGAGACCACAGCTATCAATTATAGTCTGGAGCGCTATGCACGGTGGGTCCGATGGGGTATTCGTATGGATATTAAAGTCCCCCATTATGATTATATTATCGGCGTGTGTCACTAGATCAGCAACGAACTCTGAGAATTCATTGATAAAGTCCAAATAGGGCCCTGGGGGGTGGTAGATAACAGCCGGGTGTAGAGGCAGCAGTGTGACAGACCTCATAGTAAGCACCTCAAACGATTTATATTTATTATCTATGTTGGGACTAAGGTTAAAGTTTTCGTTGTATATTAGTGCGACCCCCCACCCCTTTTAAGAGGACGGGCAATATGCGCATGTGTAAAGTTAGGAGGACATGCCTCATTTAGCGCAAAAAAGTCGTTTGGTTTAAGCCAGGTTTCGCTGAGACCGATGACGTTAAGATTGTTGTCTCTGATGATATCATTAACCAACAACGTTTTGGGAGACAATGATCTTATGTTTAAAAAACCTATATTATAGGTAGTGGGCTGTTTTAGGGAATTTTTGATCAAATTATCCGTAGTAGCAATATTAATAATGTTGTGTTTATTATTCCCAGTGCAGTGTTTGTTGCTTTGATAAACTGAACGCATCATAGTTTGCCACCTCAGTAGAACACATGTCAAACTCTGAAACAATCAAAGCAGAAAAAACTTGTTCTAATTTAACTGACTCCTTCCCCAGACCAGTAGTCTCGCATCTTCCATTTAAATCCGGCTTCAGGATGGAGGGAAGTGGTGTTCTGTGGGGATTAGCATTCTGCTTTGTTTTTAGCCCCGCTCGGCATCCGCGTTTCCGATCACACCGCTGGCCTCTGCTCCGTAGACGGCCCCCGCTGCTACTATACTCCCCTGCTTCACAGGCTGCTGGATGTAGCCGCCGAAGTATTCCCGTGCTAGTTAGCAGGTCTAGCAAGCACGCGTCTATTAGTCCAAAACGGCCCGATATGTCCACATCCAGAAGTGTCTGGCGGTCGTACGTGATCACGGAGTGACCACGATGTGAGCCAGCCATAAAGTTTGTCGAATTGTCCGGTATTTCTGCCAAATGTTCCATATTTAGCAATAGCTCCTCGATGTCGCAGCCCTTCCGGGCGCCGCCATCTGCCATCAATGGGAGAAGGAGTAACAATCGGGGCAGAAGTAGGAGAGGAACCACCCGAGAAGGAAGACCACGAACGCGACGAGAGAGACCCAGAGCGAGATGAGCCCCCGCGGAAGACGCAGCCACCGGCCACCGAAAGGTGCGCCGCGACAAGCAGGAAAAGAGGGCGCACTAGAAATTGGCGCGACCTACTGGCAAGAAAATGTGTTTATTGAAATAATAAACCAGAGTCAAACCCGCTACGATACATCCTGTATCGATTGTCACTGCAACCCACACAATGACAGCTGAAGACTTGTCACAGTGTGTAATAAGTATCATAATTACAGTATAAACACTTTGTAGGGCTCTGCAAAATACACGACTGGCTTATTCAGCTTAAAGGCAAAAGACTACTTCCTGACTATGGCAACACACATAAAGACACAGTGAACTGAATGCATACTTACAAATGAGACACAGAAGTGTAAAATAACATGATACCTCTATCTGGACAGGACAGTTATTATTATTAGTTCACTGTTAAATGTTACATAAAAAATAGAATAAAAATAGAAATTCTGAGCTACCGAAAATTGGTTCTTTATCGGTTCAAAAGAGAAAGGTCCCATCCTTAAATGGATTTGACAATGGAAAGATCCGCCCTTCATTATCTGTAACATCCTATGTGTTTCAACAAGTATCTTTTACGTCGTCAAGCTGAAAGGAAATAAATACATGGCAGTAAAAAAGTGAAGGTGCATTGTTGTATGTAAGTTTAAGGTAAGTGAAGCGTGCCCTAACTTGGCCTCTCCCTGAACTCCTTATTTCAACATCAATATTACCAGGCAGACGATTTCTCCGGGAATCCTCCACTGACTTGAGACAAAATAGCTTTGCAAGTGTCGTGTAACCTCCTGGGCTTGAGGCTGCTGGAAGAGTAATTACTGCAAAGAACCCTTCACGGCCCCCCATGCTGAACTTTATTCCTGAGGCTTTAAAAGGGGTCAAGTTGGATTTTTTTTTTCTGCTACTCAAGGGTCCCACCTGAAAATGACATCGATGCAGTCTAGTTTGGACAGAGGTTGTGCATTCCCATACACAACACAAATATACAATAATGAGAGCCATCGAACTTTGTGTGACAGTATCACTTTTGATTATGGTTTTACAAGTTTGCGATTGCAAGTGCTTTGCATAAAAACTATGGAAGTGTTGACTCGGGTTGAGTACCATAGTCAATTTTTGTAATTGTTTCGATTTCTCTTTGTAAGGTTCTAAAGAGATGAATCACAATTCGATTTGATTCGATCTGCAAGTATTGAAAATGTCTAAAATTTGTTCCAGAATACAATTGTTTTTGCGTTTGTATTTATTTTATTTCTTTTCACCGTAAACTTTAGTTTATTACTCCCGTACTCTTGTTTTGTTCTGTATATTGTGCAGTTTTGTGTATATTGTACAGGACAGCATATTGTTTTTATTGGATAGTAGTCTCTTTATTTTAATTGTCATTGTTTATCTTTGTTACTTATGTGATTTATTTTTATTCCATATCTGGGGCTTCGCGGTGGCAGAGGGGTTAATGCGTCTGCCTCACAATACGAAGGTCCTGCAATCCTGGGTTCAATCCCAGGCTCGGGATCTTTCTGTGTGGAGTTTGCATGTTCTCCCCGTGAATGCGTGGGTTCCCTCCAGGTACTCCGGCTTCCTCCCACTTCCAAAGATATGCACCTGGGGATAGGTTGATTGGCAACACTAAATTGGCCCCAGTGTGTGAATGTGAGTGTGAATGTTGTCTGTCTATCTATCATGGCCCTGCGATGAGGTGGCGACTTGTCCAGGGTGTACACCGCCTTCCGCCCGATTGTAGCTGAGATAGGCGCCAGCGCCCCCCGCGACCCCAAAAGGGAATAAGCGGTAGAAAATGGATGGATGGATGTTTTCACTACCCCACCTTAAATTGGAGTGATTAACCTCGTTATATGCAAATATAATGACAATAAAGTCCATTCTATTCTATTCTATTCTATTCTATTCTATTCTATTCTATTCTATAAACAACTTTGAACAGTTTAAACTTCCTCAAAAGAACATTATTGAAATAAGGAATTGCAAGTAAAAATGTACTTGTACTTTTTTGTTCATGTGCTAGATATTACCTGGAAATATGCAAGGTATTCTTCTGGGACTCTTATTTTGCTAGCACATTCAACCAATATGGTGCGAAACCGACCACTTTGCGATCAGAGCTCCGATCGGCTGCCTCGACAATAGAGGCATGGAACATGGTTCACTCGGACTCAATATCTAGCACCTCTCTATTAACATGTTCCAAGTTATCCCGGAGGTGGGAATTGAAACACTCTCTGATGGTAGACGCTGCCAGACGTTCCCAGCAGACCCCCACTATATGTTTGGGCCTGCCGGGTCTGTCCATCATCTTCCCCCATTAACGGACCCGACTCACCACCACATGAGTGTCCAAAACATGAGACTGCAAATCCGATGATACAACCACAAAGACAATCATCAAACTGCGGCCCAGGGTGTCCTGATGCCAAGAACACATATGGACAACCTTATGTTTGAACATGGTTTTTGTCATGGAAAATCTGTGACGAGGACAAAAGTCCAATACCAAAACACTAGATCAGAGTTTAGGACAGGGAGGCCTTTTTCTCCCAATCCCGCCTCTCCAGGTCTCACAGTTGTTGCCAACGTGAGTGTTAAAGTCTACCAGTAGAACAAGGAAACCACCAGAGGGAGAACTCTGTAGTACTAATGCCGGATCCCGGGAAGAAGAGGGTGGCAGAGCAGAAAAAAGAGATGGCAGATCAACTGGTTCAAAATCTAAAGGATTTTAAAACAGATGCTATTGTTGCTATATTGCTGTTGAAGGTGTTAATGAAAACCTATGCTTTCCCCAAACTGCTTTTGTAACTTTAATGTTATCCTTTTGTGCCGTCTAGGCAGCCAACTTTCCGTTGCAAACAGCACCTTTTAAAAACAAACAACTGCATATGGTTCGTGTTAGGGACTGCGGTTAAAACAGGACATCTCAAATGTTGCCTTGTTTTTTTTGTTAGAACTGCAATCAAGGAAAGTTTTGATTGTGTCTCTAAAAAATATACAAATACTATATAAGTAGCCAAGTATATAAAATGGGACTACTACATTGTGATTTATGCACATAAAAAGGACTGCATTTGACGCAGAGGAGCCAAGGACTGTGTATATTGTGCTTAAGGACAGCTGTACATACATTTTTAGCATACCAATAAGCTGTGCAGGTGCAGGTTCTAATATTGTAGCAAGCTATTGTTGCTGGTTATAAATCACATTAGCATACACATCTATTTGTTGTCAAAACGATTTGCGCTTTGCACTCATACTTGCAAGTATTTACTGACATCTCCCGCACACTGAAACATGTCAAAGTGAATGTTGAGGAAATTTCACCCTACTGCCTTGAGATAGAGTATGGCATATTTTGTGTTAAAATTGTGCTTCGAAAAGGAATTCAAAATAAGACACACAGGAATCCTTTTGTAATTTTGATATTTGCCGAAATACTTGAGCATGCTCTGCGATGCTGAAGGCTCGGAAAAAAAAACAACACCACTGCAGCACAGTATTTTGTTAGCATGTGTATCTCTCTGTGGTAAAGCCTTCTCCCTTTGGCATAGATCCATCTGATTACAACAAAAGGTAGATGCGTCTTAATTAATCACAGTTTTATGTTTTTAAGGGATTGATGCATTTCCCACGACATGTGCCTTAATTGCAACCTGAAAGACGTGTCTTATTGAAGTTTGTGTTGTTACTTCCAACTACACCCTCTCCCCTCCTCTATCTACCAACATATAGAAAGGGGTTACATGTTTTATTTAGATTTTACAGTTAGTTAATTAATCACACAAGTTTCGTCAACCGTATTGAATATTGACATGGTTTATATTCTGACAACCAATTCATTACATTTTGTAAAAGGCAAAAACAAAGATGTTTTTGACTACAAGAATTAAGTCAAAAAATCGGTCTAAGCCTGGGCCCCTGGAGAGGGGGTCCAGGCTGAGGCCAAGGGAAAAAAAAACATCTCAAAGCCATAGTACACACCCCTCTTACATGTGTGTAAGAGAGGAAACACAAAGGACATGAAAAACATTGAAGTACCGGAGCTGATGCAACCAGCCACTTTTACATACAGCTATGAACAAAAAGTAAAATAAAAATATACACTGTAAGCAGCAATGGAGGGGACCGACTTTTGGTGGTGTTTCCTGCCTTTACGCATTCAACATATCTTTACCTTCACGTTACCTACCTTCCCTGCATCCTGAGGTCACACTGGTGCTTCTTTCTGTCACTCATACATGATGGTGCTTCCTGCCATCACACAGACAACATATCTTTACCTGCACATGACCTACCTTCTCTGTATCCTGGAGTCAAACTGGTTTCTCCTTCTTTGACACAGTCAACATATCTTTACCCGCACAGTACCTACCTTCTCTGCATTGTGTGGTCACGCTGGTGCTTCCTGCTTTTAAGCGGCCATTTTGAGACAGCAGCAGCGCAGCTGCATCAGCGCAAGGGTTCTATAGTTACTAACACATATGTTAACTTCCTGGTTTCAATTTGTAACACAATTTACCTCAATTATTTCTAAATGGTGAGATTTAACTTATAACTAATACTGTGATCGATCCTTTACATAACTTATAAGTGAGACATTTTTCAAGAGGGCTGAACATTTCTTCCTCAATGTTACAGAAATGAGCTTCTATTGACAAATAGAAGTTTTCTATTTGTCAATGTACACATAGAGTGGAATTTTGGCAGAGATATATTTTCTGTCATTTTCATGTCTGTCCATTTGCGTCGTGTTGAAATTTGATTGAATCGCCGGACATAAAAAAAACTTGCCGCGTTCCTTTTAATGAGCCCATTCATAGCTGCCAGTGTTAGGAATGGAAGGAATGCAGGAATACCAGGAAAGAAGAACAAAAACTAGAATTCCCGGCAATAAATAAAAATTCTGACAAAAAGAGACACGCTGTTGGCGACAATGTGTGGATATTGTATCAGCTAGTATAATAATTTATTATTATTATTCTAATTGACCGATACCGATAAAAGAAGGCCGATGTTGATATACATCGAAATGCGAAATATTGGCACCAATAAGCCGTCGATAATTGGTCGATCCCTATTTCCTAATCCAGTGTAGCTGCCTCTGTCTGATAAGTGTTTTTCTTCCTATAGGAAATATGCAAATGCAGGTGAAGCAGCACTCTGCAGAGTAATTCCTATTAAGCAACGTTTAAATGCAGGGGCACACCAGCAGTGACTTTAAAATCCTTCAAACAGAATAAATAGTGTTGAAGTTTGACCAAAGACAAAACATAGGAAGATGTATAGTTTCACTGAACGGACTACAAATCTTGACGTTTTGTTCAAATCACTGCGGAACGTCTGGGCACTTAGGGTATTCGGTTTTAGTACCCATTAAATCTAGTCATCGAGAAATTAGGACTACAATGGCACCCTGAAGGTCGTCTTTTGTTTCATCCATCCTTGTGACAATACTGAATAACATGCTATCTTTTCTGCTCTAATGCAATCTTCATTATGACTGGTCAAAAAGGCATATGGAAATTATCAAACCATATAATTAAATGCCAGAAAATGTTAGCAAACTAATTGGATTTTATCATTTGTTCATGCTGTGATTTACTTGCATGTTTTATCTTGTCATGGCCTTATTAAAGCCAATAGGTATATTGTTCCTCTTCTTAATTTAACCCTGCAAATCTAATGGTGTGGAAAATGGATGAAAATAAAATATTTTGAAAAATATTTAGTCTAGGTTTGTGTCATTTTATGTGTGCACTTGATTGATTGTACAAGTTAAGTAAAAGCCATTTGAGCAGCATTTTACCATACAAAAGACAATAAAAGCTATACAGTGTTCTTAATGATTGTACACTTTTTTTAATACCAAAATTTTGGGGAAAAAAGGAGTCTCTCCGTGGACTTCAGCCAGCGTAAAAGTTCTGATTCTGCAAGCGTTTTGTTTCTCCTTGAACTAAAATCAAAAAACATTCACATTAGATTTTGGTCACCTCAATTTTTGTATGATTCAGTTTCAGAGAAAAATATTTGCTATAATAATGGTCCATTTTTTTGTATTATCAAATTGCTAAACTTTGCATTTAACAGAAAATACATAATTTTTCAATCAGAACCCAGTGTTTCCCATACAATAATGGGTTGTACTTGTATAGCGCTTTTCTACCTTCAAGGTACTCAAAGCGCTTTGACACTACTTCCACATTTACCCATTCACACACACATTCACACACTGATGGAGGGAGCTGCCATGCAAGGCGCCAACCAGCACCCATCAGGAGCAAGGGCGAAGTGTCTTGCTCAGGACACAACAGACGTGACGAAATTGGTACTAGGTGGGATTTGAACCAGGGACCCTCGGGTTGCGCATGGCCACTCTTCCACTGCGCCATGCCGTCCTTTCGATTGACATTCACAATGTCAAAAAAAGAATATTATTTTTTCTACCTGTAGCGACCCTATATATATATATATATATATATATATATATATATATATATATATTGTGGAGAGGCGGAGCCGACAGGCTGACAGAGCTGCAGGGCACGCTGGAGCCCGGCCCAAGATGGCGGCAAGGAGGCGGATAAGTCGAGTGGGCTGCGAGGCGGGGCGTGCCGGGAGCGACGCCGCAGGCGAGATCAGGTGTTTGGATCGTGCACCTGGACACTATCAATATATTTCCTCTCAATGCATAAAAAGATAGATAGATAGATAGTACTTTATTGATTCCTTCAGGTGAGTTCCTTCAGGAAAATTAAAATTAAAATTAAAATTAAAATTAAAAAGGGAGAAGGAGTAGAGATGGGGGCAGAAGGAGTTGGAGAGCACACAGCACTTGCAGCAGTGAATGAAGAGCGGAAGCAACGGAGAGCAAGACACAGACGGCGACGACGATGACCCGGCCGACTGAAGAGTGACACGGAGGAGTGAGCAGTGGGAGCGACTACAGCTCAAAAGACTTTCTTTATTTGAAAAAATAAACAAGAGTCAAGCATGCTCAAACATCTCCTTTCTTGATGGTCTTGGGAACCCGCACGACGGCGAGAGTCCATCACATTTGGCGCCCAACCCGGAAAGGCCATCGGAGGAGAGGGAGGACGATTTCCTCTGGGCTTTAGTCGGCGCGTTCACCGAGCTGGCGGCAGGCAGCCGGCAGCGGCTCGAGTTGCGGCTCCTGCAGGTGCTGGCGGACCAGGTCGGGGGAGGCGGCTAGTGCCCCCCCCAAAGAAGTAGCGGAGGAGATGAAGACGGCGGCGTACAAGGGGGACGCACCTGCTAATGGCACAAACGATGCTGACCACAGTGATGACAAAGATGATGCTGCAAAGGAAGAGGAGCACAAGAAGGGAGACGGCAGTGCAGATGAGCACCCCCCTGCTGAGAAGACAGATGCACAGCCGGTGAAGCGTGCAGCTGAAGAAGAACAAGAAGAAGTGGTGGAGGAAGAAGAAGTGGTGGAGGAAGAGGAAGAAGAAATAGTGGAGGAAGAAGAAGTTATGGAGGAAGAAGACAGAGACAAAGAAGAAGAACATAAAGACAAAGAAGATAAAGACAAAGAAGAAGAAGATAAAGACAAAGAAGAGAAGATTGGGGGCACAGGTGGCCGTGGCAGTCTTCATTTCCCGCCCATTCAAAAAGGGGATGGGGGGGTTGGCTTAGCCGGTCGGAGTTCCGGCTTGCGTCAGCCGATTGAGGTGTGTGGAGAGGCGGAGCCGACGGGTCGACAGAGCATGCTGGAGCCCGGCCCAAGATGGCGCAGAGGAGGCGGAGAAGTCGCTTGGGCGGCGAGGCGGGGCGTGCCGGGAGCGACGCCGCAGGCGAGATCAGGTGTGTGGAGCGCGCACCTAGACACAATCAATGTATCTCGTCTCAATGCATAAAAAGGGAGAAGGAGAAGAGATGGGGGCAGAAGTAGTTAGAGAGCATGCAGCGCTTGCAGCAGTGAATGAAGAGCGGAAGCAACGGAGAGCAAGACTCAGACGGCGACGACGATGACCCGGCTGACTGAAGAGCGACATGATGGAGTGAGCAGTGGGAGCGACTACAGCGCAAAATACTTTCTTTATTTGAAAAAATAAACAAGAGTCAAGCATGCTCAAACATCTCCTTTCTTGATGGTCTTGGGAACCCGCACGACGGCGAGAGTCCATCACATTTGGCGCCCAACCCGGAAAGGCCATCGGAGGAGAGGGAGGACGATTTCCTCTGGGCTTTAGTCGGCGCGTTCACTGAGCTGGCGGCAGGCAGCCGGCAGCGGCTCAAGGAGTCCCGCCAACAGTTGCGGGTCCTGCAGGTGCTGGCGGACCAGGTGGGGGGAAGCGGCTAGTGCACCCTCAAAGAAGTAGCGGAGGAGACGAAGACGTCGGCGTACAAGGGGGACGCACCTGCTAATGGCACAAACCGTGCTGACAACAGTGATGACAAAGATGATGCTGCGAAGGAAGAGGAGCAAAAGAAGGGAGACGGCAGTGCAGATGAGCCCCCCCTGCTGAGGAGACAGATGCACAGCCGGTGAAGCGTGCAGCTGAAGAACAAGAAGAATAAGTGGTGGAGGAAGAAGAAGTGGTGGAGGAAGAAGAAGAAGAAATGGTGGAGGAAGAAGAAGTTATGGAATAAGAAGACAAAGACAAAAAAGAAGAACATAAAGACAAAGAAGATAAAGACAAAGAAGAAGAAGATAAAGAAAAATAAGAGAAGATCGGGGACACAGGTGGCCGTGGCAGTCTTCATTTCCCGCCTCTTCAAAAAGGGGATGGGAGAGTTCGCTTAGCTGGTCGGAGTTCCGGCTTGCGTCTGGCGATGGAGGTGTGTGGAGAGGCGGAGCCGACGGGTCGACAGAGCGGCAGGGCACGCTGGAGCCCGGCCTAAGATGGCGCTGAGGAGGCGGAGAAGTCGTTTGGGCGGCGAGGCGGGGCGTGCCGGGAGCGACGCCGCAGGCAAGATCAGGTGTGTGAATCGCGCACCTGGACACAATCAATGTATCTCCGTCTCAATGCATAAAATGGGAGAAGGAGAAGAGATGGGGCTGCAAGTAGTTAGAGAGCATGCAGCACTTGCAGCAGTGAATGAAGAGCGGAAGCAGCGGAGAGCAAGACTCAGACGACGAAGACGCGGCCGACTGAAGAGCACACGGAGGAACGAGCAGTGGGAGCGATGACGGCGCAAAATACTTTCTTTATTTGAGAAAATAAACAAGAGTCAAGCCTGCTCAAGCATGTCCTTCCTAGATGGTCTTGGGAACCCGGACGACGGCGAGAGTCTGTCACATATATATATGAAAAAAAATACAAAATTGTTTTTGTTTTTTTGTTCTTTTATAAAGCTTTCGAGAAACAGCAAGATAACACTACACCTTCCAGGTGTTATGTGCTGCCATCTCCTTTCTATTAAGTTATTTGTTTTAAGATTTATAGAATTTGTTTAAAAATGTTAAACAATAGCGATGTTAATTTTCTTTAGCCTGTCAATGGGGCTGATTTTTTAATTAAGCCAGAGGCATAAGGGCCAAACCTTTATTCTGTACAGTTACATTCCTTTTTTTTCCTCCAGTTTATCACAACTACATTGTTGATTAAATATGATTCTTACATGTCTGTGCACTTCATGTGTAAGCTAATTTACTTGTTTTTTTGTGATTAGTCTTAGAGTATCTTCATTGCGTACTTTAGGCTATCAATAAACATACTGCTGAAAGATTAATAATCTCTAATATAAAGAACTGTTTACCTATCTGCCAGATTAAATTTCAACAATCAAGGCGTGCGGAAAAATATATGTAAATAAACCAGTAATGTACAAGGTGCCGCCTATGTTAAATTGTAGTAATAAAGTAAGCAGCAACTATAAAAAAAACACAGCAAAATGATATGACAACAACATAGTAACAGTACAAATATATGCTGATACTTATAACATAAATTAATCTTTGGATATATGCACGGTATTACATTTGTTTGTCAGGATTACCCCTGACAGCTTGGACTCGATCACTAATCAGAGGGCTTTATAAGCCAGCCTTACTGTTTAGTTGGAGCTGGGCTTTGCTCAAACAATTTAATACCTTGCTAATGACATTATGCTATGCTATGCTGCATGTGCACATCCTCACTGCACCTTCCTTTTGTTTTTTTGTGATTTTAAAATGTAATTCTTATGTGGGCGTCGTCTCCTGTTTCCGCGTTTTGTGGTCACGCCAACTCCGCCATTAGGAAAAATAATAGTTATAGCCATTTTGACAGCACCAATTGCCAGTCTGTAGGAAACACTGACCCACGTGTGTAGACCAACAGTTTTTTTTTTTTCGCTATATGAGCTGAGATTAAGGCTAAAAAAGTATTGGAATTAAACCATAATGTCATATATCATGTTTTTTCATTGTATGCCAACAAGTCAACAAGTAATTCATCTTTTTATCTGCACAAAAAAATAATAGAATTTGTGTTCAAGCACCAACATCTAAAATTACATTCTCGCAAGAAGTAGTTTTTAGCGTACATAAACAACAATGGATGGATATGACATATCCCATTAAAAAACATGGATCCCTTAACTAGCTCTCCACCTTACTCCTCAGACAGCTGCAACGACAGCTCCCTTTTTGCATTTTAAATGCCGGTGGAAACGTGTCACGCTTTAGGGATCTTCCGATGTCAAATGGCAGCTGTTGGCTGTGATTCAATTTTTTGACAATTGATGCAGGGGTTTAACTGTAAAGCTTCTGGTCTTGTTGAAAGCTTTCCTCCATTTCTGACTCCCATGGCATCCTAACGAACAAACACAACATAGTTTTCCAATTCGGGCTGAATAATGAGTCAAGGCGGGCTTCTTTTGTCTTGCTTATATTGTACATGAAAGTGTTTGACACAATTCTTTCTATATCTGTATTTTCCCATCCAGTTTTCATGAAGTCGAGGTTTCAGGGAACGAAAGAAAAACCTAGTACTGTTATAAATAATACTTTAACACTATGGGTTTCAGAAGTAAAGTGAGTGTTAGTGTGTCTTCAAGGTTTGCACTTTGGGGGGCTTTCTTTTGAGGTGGTGGGAGCTTGCAATTAGCCCGAGCGGGTCAGTAGGGGATATCAGGAGCCAAGTCATAGGAAAAAAATGGGCGTACAAAAACTGTAGTTAAGACTGTATATGATAACAGCCATAGGGCTACAGTACATAAAAACAACTTTAACTTCACTGTGTAGGAAGCGTGCTGGTAGTTGGGAGGCAGGGCCCCTCCCATATATAATGGTAGGGGAAACACCAGCTAAACCCAAATGTGATCCAGATAGTACTAATTAGTGTGTGCAAACTATACAATTGTGTGTACTATTAGTGGGCGTGTTGCGGGTGATCTATACAAAGTCTGCAGGTACAGTTGATAGCAAGTGCCAATGTGGTGCAGATGGCCCTGTTTAAATGAGGTTTTTGGGTGTATACCGGCAGTTATCATGGATACACTTATTCCCCCCTACATTTATGGCACTACAATGTCCAACCTGTGTTGTTTTCTCATTTTGTTGACATGCAGCACACAAATATAATACATCTAAGATGGACTTTTGCAAAGTGGAAAAGTGTTATTTGGTCTGACGAGTCCACATTTCAAATTGTTTTTGGAAATATTGGACATTGTGTCATCCGAAACAAAGGGGAAGTGAACCATCCAAATTGTTATTGACGCAATGTTCAAAAGCCAGCATCTGTGATGGTATGGGGGTGTATTAGTGCCCAAGGCATGGGTAACTTACACATCTGTGAAGGCACCATTAATGCTGAAAGGTCCATACAGGTTTTGGAGCAACATATGTTGTCATCCAAGCAACGTTATCATGGACGCCCCTGCTTATTTCAGCAAGACAAGTATTACAACAGCGTGGCTTTGTAAAAAAAGAGTGCAGGTACTTTCCTGGCCCGCCTGCAGTCCAGACCTGTCTCCCATCAAAAATGTGTGGCACATTATGAAGCAAAAAATACAACAGCAGAGACCCCGGACTGTTGAACGACTGTAGCTCTACATAAAACAAGAATGGGAAATAATTCCACTTTCAAAGCTTGAACAATTAGTTTCCTCAGTTCCCAAAAGTTTATTGAGTGTTTTTAAAAGAAAAGGTGATGTAACACAGTGGTGAACATGTCCTTTCCCAACTACTTTGGCACATGTTGCAGCCATGAAATTCTAAGTTAATTATTATTTTCAAAAAAAATAAGTTTATGAGTTTGAACATCAAATGTCTTGTATTTGTAGTGCATTCAATTGAATATGGGTTGAAAAGGATTTGCAAATCATTGTATTCCGTTTATATTTACATCTAACACAATTTCCCAACTCATATGGAAACGGGGTTTGTATATTAAGGAAAAGGATCCTTAATATGTGCAGCAATATACCTCATTTTTTACCACTCACATCAACTCTTTTTATATTTTTTTCTACAATTAACTATGCCAAAAAACTCATAACATATATACCCTTTTTTTTTTAATGGAAACAAACAACACGTCACACACAGTCCACAGTCAACAGGATTTTTCTCCACTACCGAATAAAGAAAGAAATAATACACACTCATATTAATACCACAGCGGCACACAAGATGTGCACACAGACACGCAGCAGAGTTTTTGGCCCATGCGCAAACTCACGAGACCAGGAAACACCGTAATAACTATCATTTCATTTTTATTTATCTCCTTCATTGATGTGCATCTTTGATGGATAGACAATTATACCTCAATTAAATTCACACAACAATGCCTGAGAAAGAGCAGCATGAAGAAAAATCTTATAGTTTCCTGCCCCCTTTGACATAATACATAGTCTTAAGTCATGGATATCATTTAAACCAACACATACAAATACAAATGTAATGAAACAATCAAAAAACACAACAGAAACACAACAAGTGCAAAACTTCATAAAGGATAAACCAAACAGAGGAAATAATAATAATAATATACATGTCAGGCTTTCCCCTGACAGTTTGTCTATGTGTTAGTTTTTTCCTCTGCATTTGTCTGTTTCCTATGTGTTTAGTATTTCCTGTCCTTAGTTCCTGTCTAGTGCTCTTATTTTGTCAGTTTCCTGTCTTGTTCCCTGAGTGTTGTGTTCCTCCTCAGCTGCGGCTGATTGGCACCTGGCCACACCTGTTGCCAATCAGTCCGCTCCTATGTGTACCTGCTTTGTCTTGTGTCAGTGGCTGGTTCATTGTATTGTCATTTGTATTGTCGTTACCACATGTCGCTCTTGTCGTGTCGTTTTGTTACAGCTACTACCTGTTTTGCTACATTTTGTCCTGGTCATCGTAGCGGTAAGCTGTTTCTGTTAGCATAAGCCATTTCCAGTTTTTCCTGTTTGCTACCCGCTAGCTTCCACGCTAGGTCCTTTTTTGTTCTTTGCTAGCTTCTATGCTAAAGACCCTTAGTTTGTTATTCTGCCCATGTGCGCGCTTTTTGTTTGTACCCTTTTGTTTTTGTTTTTGTCTTAGTATTTAATTAAATCATGTTTACTTACCAAATGCCTGCCTCCATTTCTGCATCTTGGGGTTCGACACCAAATAACTGTGACAATACACCTCACGGAATGATACAGAGCAAATACAAAACCAGACAAAAAAATAAGTGAAATAATAAATAAAAAGCAAAATGTAAACACTTATGGCTGTCCATATGATCTTATTGCTCTATGTTTATATTTTTTCAGTTGGAATATAATTCTACTATCATTTATCTCATTGTAAAGAGAATTCCACAATTTTACCCCCACCACTGATGTACACTTTTGTTTTAAAGTTGTCCTTGAATATTGCTGTTTGAAATGATCAATCAATCAATGTTTATTTATATCACCCTAAATCACCAGTGTCTCAAAGGGCTGCACAAACCACAACGACATCCTCTGTAGAGCCCACATAAGGGCAAGGAAAATTCACACCCAGTGAGACATCGGTGACAGTGCCAATGATGACTATGAGAAACCTTGGAGAGGACCGCATATGAGGGCAATTCCCCACCCCAACCTCACCAACCACGGGACCGAAAGCAATGGACGTCGAGCAGGTCTAACATGATACTGTGAAAGTTCAATCCATAGTGGATCCAACACAACCGTGAGAGTCCAGTCCAAAGTGGATCCAACACAGTAGCGAGAGTCCCGTCCATAGTGGAGCCAACTATAGAAAAACACAACAAAATGATATGATAACAACAAAGTAACAGTAAAAAGATATGCTGATACTTATAAATTAATCTTTGAATATATGCACGGTATTACATTTGTTTGTCAGGATTACCCCTGACAGCTTGGACTCGATCACTAATCAGAGGGCTTTATAAGCCAGCCTTACTGTTTAGTTGGAGCAGGGCTTTGCTCAAACAATTGAATTCCTTGCTAATGACATTATGCTATATGCTTTATGCATGTGCTCATCCTCACTGCACCTTCCTTGTGTTTTTTTGTGATTTTAAAATGTAATTCTTATGTGGCCGTCGTCTCCTGTTTCCGCATTCTGTGGTCACGCCAACTCCGCCATGAGGAAAAGTAACAGTTATAGCCATTTTGACCGCACCAATTGCCAGTCTGTAGGAAACACTGACCCACGTGTGTGGACCAACTGTTTCTTTTTGTTATATGAGCTGTAGTGAACCCCAATATCTAAGTTACATTTAAACTAGAGTGGGTGGCACTGGGAGCAGGTGGGTAAGTGTCTTGCCCAAGGACACAATGGCAGTGACTAGGATGGTATAAGCGGGGATCGAACCTGGAACCCTCAAGTTGCTGACACGGCCACTCGACCAACCGAGCTATACCACCCCTCAAGAATGTCTAATAAAATCTTACTTTGTTAATCTAAAACCTCCCCATGACTGTTTCCGTTGGTTCTTGCCCTAACTAACACATTTATTGGCTGCCAAGCTACTGGGAGTTGCACACAGTGACTTTAGAAAACACTTTTATCCTGATCTCCAAGATAGCCACACATGTTGAGTGGCACTGTTTTAAACATTGCTGCCTCCAACCAGCCTGTGCAGCATTAAAAAATACTGCATTGCTTCTGTTATGCATATACAGCAAATTTTCACATTTGTATTTGCCACATGGACTTATTTAGTCAATTTAATGTTATCTGACATAGCCTACAGCAAGTCTTGAAATTGAAGAAAAAAATAAATATACTGAATCCATATAAAAGAGACTTCTTACTGCATATTGTTATTAAAAGATGAATTGCTCTTCTGCTATCTTTATCATGTGCCCTGCAGCCTTAATCATTTCCTCTATAATCCATTTTATTGGCCTGCGGAGTCACACAAGGCTTTATCTAATCAAAACTGTAGCTTTTCTTTTTTCCAAAATACTGATCTATACAAAGGGTCGACGTTTAGACCACCAGCCATTAACTACTGTCCTCTATTGATACCGATAGGACAGTCTGATAATTGGCAAATGCAACATTGGGAAAGGAAAAAGTCATATACATAAATGTCCTACAGTGGTTGTCAAATGTGACAACAAAGCTAGTTGCAGTGCTAAAATGGACTACAACCCACAAGGTTGAATGTAATATATAATGTTGGTGTTGGACCAATAAGCAATATGGTTGGCAAATGAGCAACCAACGGTGGTTTTTGTACGTCACCCATATAAAATCAGATTGGAATCTTCGCTGAAATAATCCCGTTTAATACTCCATTTTTCCAATGGATAAGCATGTACGTTAGAGATGCGCGGTTTGCGGTCTCATCCGCGGAGTCCGTGGGTAAACTGCGGGTCGGGCGGCTGACATGACGAAAAAATAGATTTTAATTAGATTCGGGCGGGTGGCGGTTGAACCATCCGGAGACATTTGATATAGATGGTTCTGGGATCGGTATCCTTTGCCATTCAAAGAGCCATTTAAGACCCGTGTCATAAAGCGAAGAAGTCAATAAGAGACGCTATTATTCTCTTGAACGACTGCCGGCAGTCACCCAGATATTAAATATTAGTGCGTGCTATGTAGCCATTGGCTTTGTCGCCTTCTACAACATACACGATCTGCTTGACAGCCCAGCATCATGTTATGTGTGGCTTTCACGGCAACACGCACACGACTGCAAGGCATACTGGGTGACGCAGAGTACACTAATGGTTGTGATATAAACAATTTTAACACTCTTAGTAATATGCGCCACGCTTTGAGGCCACACCAATTAAGAACGACAAACACATTTTGGGAGAACATCCTCACAGTAACACAACATAAACGCAACACAACAAATACCCATTATCCTTTGTATTCATGACACAACCTGACTATTTTATACACCCCAAACCCCGCCACCTCCCCCGTGCGTCGGTAAGGGGGGCGGGGTTGGGGGCGCGGGGGTGTAAAATATATTCAGGATCGTCATGAATATACAAAGGATTATGGGTATTGGTTGTGTTGCGTTTATGTTGTGTTACTGTGAGGATGTTCTCCCGAAATGTGTTTGTCAATCTTGTATTGTGTGGCTTCATAGCGTGGCGCATATTAGTAAGTGTTAAAGTTGTTTATATCACAACCATCAGTATGCCTTTCTATCTCATACGTGTGATCGCGGAAGCTGCACACAACATGTTGCTGGACCAACAATCGGTTCGTACATGTTGTTGAAGGTGTCTAATGCAATGGCTTCACAGCATGCCCACATTCTTGTCATCAGGATGAATGCTATTGAATAGTCGCGAGAACGTTAGCGGTTCTAATTGACTACATTACTCTGTGAAAGAGTTTTAAATAGCTCTGTGAGTGGTAAAGGTGGCCAACCTCTGATGTAATTCAGCGGGCGGGTGGATGACGATTTTGATGACGCGGATGCGGATGATATAATTGCCTATCCGCGCATCTTTAATGTACGTAGATCAGTGTTCAGGTGCTTTTTGTATTGTGCAGTAAAAAAGGGCTATATGGTTGGCAATTATTAGTCGGTACTCTGGTCCAACTGTTTAGCACTCCATTTGTCCAATGAAAATGCATACATATACACTTTTGTATTGTGCACTAGAAAAGGGCCATATTCTTAGCATTTATTTGATACTTTGCTCTGGGACATTACTGGGCCGAGATATGATATTAGTTTTTAAAAGCTTTAGTTTCAATGTTTTTGCCTACACACCACCAATCTTTGAAACGAGGAGCATGGAATAATACAGCCAAATGTGTGTTTACGCCCCAAACAGCAATCAGGAGATTATTCTTGCGTTCTCGCTAAGTGATCATTACCATACTCTCCAGACGGACTTCAGCTCATTGTTATGTCGGGCGTGTCCTTTCTGAGGCCTGCTATCACCATATAAATAGGCAGTAAGCAATAATGGGGAGCCATCATAATGCAATGAGTGCCTGCGAGTGTGATGGCAGCCAGTACGGTGGGTACGGCTGTCACGGATCTGCCGCCTATGATGATGGAAGGGTACTCGCCATGTACTGTCATTGCATGTCGACCACTTAAATGGCCGATCATTATGTATGCTGATGGCCTACAGCAGTTGCCATAAAGGGACACTGAATGACTCACACTCAGCCACCTGGCTTATGGTCAGAACCAAAAATTGCATTAGTTTATTCGTGAGCTCTTGCTTTTAAAGCCACATTTCTATATTATTGTGGGACAGACCATTGGCCAGAACTTCCTGTAAATGATGTCTTGTTTTTTAAAGGGGAACTGCACTTTTTTAGGGGAATTTGCCCATTGTCCACAATCCCTATATGAGACAAGAGCACATGTCTTTACTTTCTTTGAGTGTTCTAAAAAGTAAACTTTCTCCTCATATAAAGCAGCTAACAATGCAGGTAATATAAATACAATATGTTCAGTTTACAAAGCCCCCTAAAACACATCCAAAAAAGTCCAGCACTGTTTTATATACATGCTGTAGATTTATATGTAATGTAGTAACAGGTACATACATGATAACAT
Organism: Nerophis ophidion; assembly: GCF_033978795.1. Classification (NCBI taxonomy): domain Eukaryota; kingdom Metazoa; phylum Chordata; class Actinopteri; order Syngnathiformes; family Syngnathidae; genus Nerophis; species Nerophis ophidion. Next base: position 59,639,454 of record NC_084614.1, read on the forward strand.
ATTTACAGTATTTTATTATACAAGCATTACCAAAACGTCTTTCCTGGGTGCATATATCTCTAAATGTTACAAAAAAGAACATTAAACAGTGACTTACACTGTCTGCTCTCACTGGGATGCGACTGGTCGGATGGTTGTATCTTTTAGAACTCGTGCTCTTCTTGAGCTTTTAATTGTCACCCCTCAGATAAAAAAAAATGCTTTCTCACAATGATGCGGTCATCCTATGCTGCAGGCGTGTCAAACTCAAATACAGAGTGGGCCAAAATTCTAAACCGAACAAAGCCGCGGGCCAAAGTTGAACAACTTAACCTTTTAATAGGGACCCAAACAAGTTTTGCATTGAATATTGAACAAGCAAGGCTTATATAACTTTATAGTGACATGCAAAATTGAGGTTTGTTGGTAGCGGGGGTGTATATTGTAGCGTCCCGGAATAGTTAGTGCTGCAAGGGGTTCTGGGTATTTGTTCTGTTGTGTTACAGTGCGGATGTTCTTCCGAAATGTGTTTGTCATTCTTGTTTGGTGTGGGTTCACAGTGTGGTGCATATTTGTAACAGTGTTAAAGTTGTTTATAAGGCCACCCTCAGTGTGACCTGTATGGGTGTTGACCAAGTATGCATTGCATTCACTTGTGTGTGTGTGTGTGTAGAATCCGCATATATTACGTGACTGGGCCGGCACGCTAATTGTATGGCGGAAAAGCGGACATGACAACAGGTTGTAGAGGACGCTAAAAGCAGTACCTTTAAGGCACGCCGTCGATATTGTTGTCCGAGTGGAAATCGGGAGAAATTCAGAAGAATGGTTGCCCCTGTAGATTTTCGGGAGGGGGCACTGAAATTCGGGAGTCTCCTGGGAAAATCGTGAGGGTTGGCAAGTATTAGAATTAGCGGTGAATGCACCGCCGCTGTATAATACCGGCGGGCCAGCTCTAATATTAATTTAATATTGTCTCAAGGGCCAAAATAAATTACATGGCGGGCAAAATTTGGCCCGTGGGCCAGAGTTTGACACCCAAGCTATGCTGTTTCAATTTTTTGAGAGCCATAATTTATCAAGTTTGTAGTGTTTTTATTTACAAAGTTGACCACATTTGATGCTACAACCTCCTGATATACATGTGAGATGCATAATTTATGCTGCTCCTTCTCGTCAGGTTCAGGTGTGATGATTTGTAATTTTCTTCAGCTTTGTCGCTGCGTGGGCATGCTGCGCCCAGCACGAGCAGAGGCGTGTCCGGGCACGCAGCCAGAGGACAAACTGGGAAACTCAGCTGCTGGAGAAAAGCGGGTTTGAGTCCGCGCAGTGACACGAATAGATTAATTCAATTTAGGTCTATTGTTAGCTGCCTCGTACTCGCAGTTTTTTAATATTTTGAACGCACAGAGATGCAAAAATCCTGTGTCGTCTCACATAAGAATTGTAATCGATGGGAAAAATAAAATCACAAACGTGCAGTTCTTCTTTAAAATACAAACAAATTAACTGAATCAGCAGTGCCTTTGCTGGTTGCGGCCAAGTAGCACTCTTAAGTTTCTCAATTGCTTCAAAATCAATCAACAACCAATTTCTCACAATAAAGAGAATTCTTAATCCATATTCAATGGTGTCTATAATCTCCATAAAACACAAAGAGGTAATGTTTTTATTCGCATAGTATTTGTTAGCAGAGATATCATTTTTTTTTACGAATACATCACAAAGATGCACTGATATGAAACCCTAAAGTTTGACACCATAAGGGCTATTAACTTAAAATGTCTCACATGCAGTATCTCAATACACTCGACAAAACTCTTAGGGCCTGATCTTCTAAAGGTTTGCGTGTGTTAAAACACGTGCAAAATTGATAGCACATGCAAAGCTGATCTATTAATGTTGTGTGCATAGAATTATGTTTCTTAAGACGATTACACTGGATCTCTTAATACATATGCTTGTCAACATACGCATTGTCTTTAATCTCCTTTCAAAATAAATATATTAGACATATTGTAAATTCAGCAATATCATTTTGTAATTTTATAACTGCTGGAAGACTTAAGGGACTAATCAAAACGAATTACGCAGATGTATTTTTTTTATGTCTGCTGGCATTTTTTTAATAATGTTTGTTTTGTTGAATGTATAAAAACAACTTTAATAAGCAAAATACATTTTTATTCGTCTGGAACATGCCAATGGACACTTACAGTAAGTGCCAGCATTTTCCATGAACACACCTTCAACATGCTAAAAAAGTGGGTTCCGATGTGGATGTACAGCAGGACTGCTGTAGGGTTTCCATGGGGCAGTAAAAAAGCAATAAAAGTAATCTAATGGTTTTTTTTGAAAATGAACGCCTGAAATGGCATTAAAATGCATTAAATGTGATGCCCAGAGGCATTGAATACGAAATATAATCGTAGGAATTGGCTTATATTTACTACATCAATCCATCAAACGATTAATGAATATTAATTTAAATACGCGGCGGTCATTGACAAAATTTAAATTGTATATCTGTGAGTATATTTTTTCGTCTCTGGCTTTAAAATTCAATCAATCATCAATCAATGTTTGCTTATATAGCCCTAAATCACTAGTGTCTCAAAGGGCTGCACAAACCACAACACAAACCACTACGATATCTTCGGTAGGCCCACATAAGGGCAAGGAAAACTCACACCCAGTGGGACGTCGGTGACAATGATGACTATGAGAACCTTGGAGAGGAGGAAAGCAATGGGTCTAACATGATACTGTGAAAGTTCAATCCATAATGGATCCAACACAGTCGCGAGAGTCCAGTTCAAAGCGGATCCAACACAGCAGCAAGAGTCCCGTTCACAGCGGAGCCAGCAGGAAAACATCCCAAGCGGAGGCGGATCAGCAGCGCAGAGATGTCCCCAGCCGATACACAGGCGAGCAGTACATGGCCACCGGATCGGACCGGACCCCCTCCACAAGGGAGAGTGGGACATAGGAGAAAAAGAAAAGAAACGGCAGATCAACTGGTCTATTTAAAGGCTAGAGTATACAAATGAGTTTTAAGGTGAGACTTAAATGCTTCTACTGAGGTGGCGTCTCGAACTGTTGCCGGGAGGGCATTCCAGAGTACTGGAGCCCGAACAGAAAACGCTCTATAGCCCGCAGACTTTTTTTGGGCTTTGGGAATCACTAATAAGCCGGAGTCCTTTGAACGCAGATTTCTTGCCGGGACATATGGTACAATACAATCGGCAAGATAGGATGGAGCTAGACCGTGTAGTATTTCATACGTAAGTAGTAAAACCTTCAAGTCACATCTTAAGTGCACAGGAAGCCAGTGCAGGTGAGCCAGTACAGGCGTAATATGATCAAACTTTCTTGTTCTTGTCAAAAGTCTAGCAGCCGCATTTTGTACCAACTGTAATCTTTTAATGCTAGACATGGGGAGACCCGAAAATAATACGTTACAGTAATCGAGACGAGATGTAACAAACGCATGGATAATGATCTCGGCGTCTTTAGTGGACAAAATGGAGCGAATTTTAGCGATATTACGGAGATGAAAGAAGGCCGTTTTAGTAACGCTTTTAATGTGTGACTCAAAGGAGAGGGTTGGGTGGAAGATAATACCCAGATTCTTTACCGAGTCGCCTTGTTTAATTGTTTGGTTGGCAAATGTCAGAGTTGTATTATTAAATAAAGGCCGGTGTCTAGCAGGACTGATAATCAGCATTTCCGTTTTTTTGGCGTTGAGTTGCAAAAAGTTAGCGGACATCCAGTGTTTAATTTCATTAAGACGCGCCTCCAGCTGAATACAATCCGGCGTGTTGGTCAGCTTTAGGGGCATGTAGAGTTGGGTGTCATCAGCATAACAGTCAAAGCTAACACCGTATTTACGTATGATGTCACCTAGCGGCAGCATGTAGATGCTGAAGAGTGCAGGGCCAAGGACCGAACCCTGGGGAACTCCACACGTTACCTTAACGTAGTCCGAGGTCACATTGTTATGGGAGACGCACTGCACCCTGTCAGTAAGATAAGAGTTAAACCAAGACAGGGCTAAGTCTGACATACCAATTCGTGTTTTGATACGTTCTAATAAAATATTATGATCGACGGTATCGATAGCAGCGCTAAGATCGAGGAGCAGCAACATAGATGACGGATCAGAATCCATCGTTAGCAATAGATAATTAGTCATTTTTGCGAGGCCTGTCTCCGTGGAGTGATTTGCCCTGAAACCGGATTGAAAGGTTTCACATAGATTGTTAGACGCTAAGTGTTCATTTAACTGCTCCGCAACAATTTTTTCGAGGATTTTTGAAATAAAGGGAAGGTGAGACACCGGTCGGTAGTTTACAATGAAGTCAGGATCGAGGTTAGGTCTTTTAAGAAGAGGATGAATAACCGCTTTTTTGAATACTAGGGGAACAGTGTCCGAGGAAAGTGATAAGTTTATAATATTTAGCACTGATGGAGCTAATAATACAAAGAGCTCCTTGATAAGTTTCCCAGGAAGAGGGTCAAGTAAACATATTGTTTGTTTTATTCCATTTACACGTTGTAACAATTCCTCTAATGTTATTTCCTCAAAATGAGAGGAACTATTTTGGAGGGCAGTATCCGCCGTAAATACAGTCGTATCTGTGTTAATAAAACCCAGTTGTAGCTGGGACGCATTGTCTTTAATCTCCTTTCTAATGACTTCAATTTTCTTATTAAAGAATTGCATAAAGTCATCAGCTGAGTGGGTGGAGCTACTGGGAGGGGTCCCTTGTTGGGTTAGCGATGCTACCGTACTAAACAAAAATTTAGGATCGTTTTTATTACGGTGGATGAGATTTGAGTAATATTTAGCTTTAGCTAAGGTAAGCATGTGTTTATAAGTTATTATCAATCAATCAATCAATGTTTACTTATATAGCCCTAAATCACTAGTGTCTCAAAGGGCTGCATAGCCCTAAATCACTAGTGTCTCAAAGGGCTGCACAAACCACAACACAAACCACTACGACATCCTCGGTAGGCCCACATAAGGGCAAGGAAAACTCACACCCAGTGGGACGTCGGTGACAATGATGACTATGAGAACCTTGGAGAGGAGGAAAGCAATGGATGTCGAGCGGGTCTAACATGATACTGTGAAAGTTCAATCCATAATGGATCCAACACAGTCGCGAGAGTCCAGTCCAAAGCGGATCCAACACAGAAACGAGAGTCCCGTTCACAGCGGAGCCAGCAGGAAAACATCCCAAGTGGAGGCGGATCAGCAGCGCAGAGATGTCCCCAGCCGATACACAGGCAAGCAGTACATGGCCACCGGATCGGACCGGACTCCCTCCACAAAGGAGAGTGGGACATAGGAGAAAAAGAAAAGAAACGGCAGATCAACTGGTCTAAAAAGGGAGTCTATTTAAAGGCTAGAGTATACAAATAAGTTTTGAGGTGAGACTTAAATGCTTCTACTGAGGTGGCATCTCGAACTGTTACCGGGAGGGCATTCCAGAGTACTGGAGCCCGAAATGAAAACGCTCTATAGCCCGCAGACTTTTTTTGGGCTTTGGGAATCACTAATAAGCCGGAGTCCTTTGAACGCAGATTTCTTGCCGGGACATATGGTACAATACAATCGGCAAGATAGGATGGAGCTAGACCGTGTAGTATTGTATATGTAAGTAGTAAAACCTTAAAGTCACATCTTAAGTGCACAGGAAGCCAGTGCAGGTGAGCCAGTACAGGCGTAATGTGATCAAACTTTCTTGTTCTTGTCAAAAGTCTAGCAGCCGCATTTTGTACCAACTGTAATATTTTAATGCTAGACATGGGAAGACCCGAAAATAATATGTTACAGTAATCGAGACGAGACGTAACAAACGCATGGATAATGATCTCGGCGTCTTTAGTGGACAGAATGGAGCGAATTTTAGCGATATTACGGACATGAAATAAGGCCGTTTTAGTAACGCTTTTAATGTATGACTCAGAGGAGAGCGTCGGGTCGAAGATAACACCCAGATTCTTTACCGTGTCGCCTTGTTTAATTGTTTGGTTGTCAAATGTTAGAGTTGTATTATTAAACAGAGGTCGGTGTCTAGCAGGACCGATAATCAGCATTTCCATTTTTTGGGCGTTGAGTTGCAAAAAGTTGGCGGACATCCATTGTTTAATTTCATTAAGACGCGCCTCCAGCTGACTACAATCCGGCGTGTTGGTCAGCTTTAGGGGCATGTAGAGTTGGGTGTCATCAGCATAACAGTCAAAGCTAACACCGTATTTACGTATGATGTCACCTAGCGGCAGCATTTAGATGCTGAAGAGTGCAGGGCCAAGGACCGAACCCTGGGGAACTCCACACGTTACCTTGACGTAGTCCGAGGTCACATTGTTATGGGAGACGCACTGCATCCTATCAGTAAGATAAGAGTTAAACCAAGACAGGGCTAAGTCTGACATACCAATTCGTGTTTTGATACGTTCTAATAAAATATTATGATCGACGGTATCGAAAGCAGCGCTAAGATCGAGGAGCAGCAACATAGATGACGTATCAGAATCCATCGTTAGCAATAGATCATTAGTCATTTTTTCGAGGGCTGTCTCCGTAGAGTGATTTGCCCTGAAACCGGATTGAAAGGTTTCACATAGATTGTTAGACGCTAAATGTTCATTTAACTGCTCCGCAACAATTTTTTCGAGGATTTTTTAAATAAAGGGAAAGTGAGACACCGGTCGGTAGTTTACCATGAGGTCAGGATCGAGGTTAGGTCTTTTAAGAAGAGGATGAATAACCGCTTTTTTGAATGCTAGGGGAACAGTGCCCGAGGAAAGTGATATGTTTATAATATTTAGCACTGATGGACCTAATAATACAAAGAGCTCCTTGATAAATTTCCCAGGAAGAGGGTCAAGTAAACATGTTGTTTGTTTTATTCCATTTACACGTTGTAACAATTCCTCTAATGCTATTTCCTCAAAATGAGAGAAACTATTTTGGAGGGCAGTATCCGCCGTATATACAGTCGTATCTGTGTTAATAGAACCCAGTTGTAGCTGGGACGCATTGTCTTTAATCTCCTTTCTAATGAATTCAATTTTCTTATTAAAGAATTGCATAAAGTCATCAGCTGAGTGGGTGGAGCTACTGGAAGGGGTCCCTTGTTGGGTTAGCGATGCTACCGTACTAAACAGAAATTTAGGATCGTTTTTATTACGGTGGATGAGATTTGAGTAATATTTAGCTTTAGCTAAGGTAAGCATGCGTTAGCTTTCACTCAATGCTTGATGGTGCACCTCAAGTTTAGTCGTGCGCCATTTGCGTTCCAGCTTTCTACATAATAATTTCTGAGCTCTAGTTTCTTCTGTAAACCACGGGGTACGCTTTTTTGGAGCCTTTTTTAACTTTAGCGGTGCTATGTTATCAATGGTTTCGCGCAGGGCGTCTTTAAAGTTGTTAGTGTTAGGACTTCGCATGGCTGCAGTTGTGTGACCTCAAGTATGCAAGAATCCAGGAGAGCAGAAAGCAGGTAAGATGATTTTAATTTCATCAAAGTAAAAGATATAAACAGAAAGCAGTCTTGCATGGAGATGTTCCCAACATGGTTTTAACTTCGAGCACTGAAGAGTGCTCGAGTGAAACATAAATAGACCTATGTTGATTGACAGCAGCTGAGGACCGCTGCCAATCAACAGCAAGTGATAGAAAAATAGTGCTCAGCTGAGTGAACAGGAATTACAACAAAATAAGAGCACTGAACAGGAAATAAAGTACAAAACACGAAAAACCAACAGAAATTAAGTGACAGATTGTCACAGGACCTCCCCCTCAAGGAACAGATTCCAGATGTTCCAAGAAGAAATGGAAAAAAAAATCTAACATTTAAGGGAGGGTGGAGGGAGGACTTGGCGGAGGGTCGCCAAACCCAATGTCCCCGCAGCCAGCGAGGAAAGTCAAATGGCGGCGGCGCATTGAGCGCTGCTGGAACTGGAGCGGCGGGCGGCCACGGAACAGCCACATCTTTGGCCGAAAAAGAGATGAATGCATCCCGCGAGGAGGACGCCCAGGGCACGGCCACATCCGCGGCTGACGTGGAGGCGGGCGCGCTGAAGCAGGCCCGGAGACAGCAGACAAAGCGGCGGGGACTGCAGCCGAAACAGATACCTCTGCAGGAGGCGGCTGAGGAGCCGATGTTGGTGCCGGCGTTGAAGCGGCAGACGTCATCAACGGCGTGGAAGCGACAGACGTCATCGGCGGCGTGATTGTTGCAGATGTCATCGGCGGCGTGAAAGTGGCAGATGTCATCGGCGGCGTGAAAACGGCAGATGAAGACGAAGGGGGAGGAGTCCGGCGTGGTGCTGCCACTGGCGGCGTTGGATCTGTGCGCAATGCCGGCATTGGAACTCGGCGTGGAGCCGGCATTGGAGCGGTGGGTAATGCCGGCGTTGGAACTCTGCGTGGAGCCGGCGTTGGAGCTGTGCGAAAGCCCGCCAGGGACGTAGATGTCTCCGTGGAAGGAGACGCTGGCGGGGATGACAGCGGTGTGTTCCTGGCTGCACCGCAGTGTATAGTGGGCCCCCCTCCACTAGGTGGCTGCCGGACACCCTTCACACTTGCGGGAAGACGTGCCTGCTCGTCGGAGTCCCCCGGTGCGAAAACCAGGGACGGGCGGGAGGGGGCCAGGAGGAGGGACGAAGACACGTCCCGTGCCGAGTCCCAGCAGGAGGACAAAAGCGACCTCACTGTGGGCTCCACTGGAGCTCTCGGCGAACCAAAAAAGAGAGCGGGAGCTGGCAAAAAGAGCAGCCGGGGAGCAGCCGCTGGAAGCTGCGTAGGAGCAGGGAGAAGCAGCTCAGCAGACGACGGGAAGGATGGCGGCGGCGGACGTGCCGGTCGGAGAGCCGCAGTCGCCGCAGGAGCCGCGAGACGTGAAGGAGGAGGCGGGCGCGCCGGTTGGTGAGCCGTAGCCGGCAGCGTTGCTGAGAGGAAGGATGGCGGCGGAGGACGCGCCGGTCGGAGAGCCGTAGCCGGTAGCGTTGCCGCGGGGAGAGGGTCCGCGTCTGTAGGCTGGGACCGCACAAACCTGGCCTTCAAGTCCACCAGGAATTGTGCGGTCCAGAACGTCGGCTGAGGATTGCCGACAGGGACTCTCGCGAGGTCACAATTTTCTGGCTCAAAGTTACTGTTAGGACTTCGCATGGCTGCTGTTGTGTGACCTCAAGTATGCAAGAATCCAGGAGAGCAGAAAGCAGGTAAGATGATTTTAATTTCATCAAAGTAAAAGATATAAACAGAAAGCAGTCTTGCATGGAGATGTTCCCAACATGGTTTTAACTTCGAGCACTGAGGAGTGCTCGAGTGAAACATAAATAGACCTATGTTGATTGACAGCAGCTGAGGACCGCTGCCAATCAACAGCAAGTGAGAGAAAAACAGTGCTCAGCTGAGTGAACAGGAAGTACAACAAAATAAGAGCACTGAACAGGAAATAAAGTACAAAACACGAAAAACCAACAGAAATTAAGTGACAGATTGTCACAGTTAGTGAGGTTATCAATAGAGCCCACATACTTTGGGAATGGTGCCATTACCGAGGGCAGGAGGTCAGCAAGAGTTGTCGTTGTGGCCGTATTAATGTTGCGGCTGCTATAGCAGTTATTATTATTATTAGTTTGACGAACATGCGTCTGAACCTCGAATTTTATAAGGTAATGATCGGAAAATACTTTAGTATACGGGAGTATCGTAACTTTGGAAACGGTGATACCCCTGACAAGCACTAGGTCTATCGTATTACCGTTGCGATGCGTGTTTTCATTTATTATTTGTGTAAGACCACAGCTATCAATTATAGTCTGGAGCGCTACGCACGGTGGGTCCGATGGGGTATTCATATGGATATTAAAGTCCCCCATTATGATTATATTATCGGCGTGCGTCACCAGATCAGCAACGAACTCTGAGAATTCATTGATAAAGTCCGAATAGGGCCCTGGGGGGCGGTAGATAACAGCCAGGTGTAGAGGCAGCGGTGTGAGAGCCCTCATAGTAAGCACCTCAAACGATTTATATTTATTATTTATGTTGGGACTAAGGTTAAAGTTTTCGTTGTATATTAGTGCGACCCCCCCACTCCTTTTAAAGGGACGGGCAATATGCGCATGTGTAAAGTTAGGAGGACATACCTCATTTAACGCAAAAAAGTCGTTTGGTTTAAGCCAGGTTTCGCTGAGACCGATGACGTTAAGATTGTTGTCTCTGATGATATCATTAACTAACAACGTTTTGGGAGACAATGATCTTATGTTTAAAAACCCTATATTATAGGTAGTGGGCTGTTTTAGGGAATTTTTGATCAAATTATCCGTAGTAGCAATATTAATAACGTTGTGTTTATTATGCCCAGTGCATTTAGTATAATTACGACCATATCTAGGAATTGATACGACGGGAATTTTCCGATTGTTTGTTTGTTGCTTTGATAAACTGAACGCATCATAGTTTGCCACCTCAGTAGAACACATGTCCAACTCTGAAACAATCAAAGCAGAAAAAACTTGTTCTAATTTAACTGACTCCTTACCCAGACCAGTAGTCTCGCATCTTCCATTTAAATCCGGCTTCAGGCTGGAGGGAAGTGGTGTTCTGTGGGGATTAGCCTTGTGCTTTGTTGAATACAATTGAATTGAATACAAGAGGTCCGAAAGCAAGTAAAGGGCTGCGTCATCATAGCGGCCACTCCGCTGGATGGCAAAATAGACACACCTGAGCCAACCTGGCTTACATTCGTAACTGTCGTGTTAACAGATACACAAATACGAATGAATTCCCAGATGCAACAGTCTTGCAAGCCAATTCTAATTCACAAGATTGGTTCATGTAAATTTTTCAACTATTTAAGATTATAATTTGTAAGCTTTTAATAACCATATGCGGTTGAACAGGGGCATTTTTTTTAAGTGGCATTAAAAATGGCATGTAAAAACATTGAATTACACTAAACAAAAATATAAACACAACACTTGTATTTTTGCTCCCATTTTTCATGAGCTGAACTCAAAGATCTAAAACTCACACTATATACACAACATACGTATTCCTCTCAAATATTGTTTACAAATCTTTCTATATCTGTGTTAGTGAATATTATTTCTTTGCCAAGATAATACATCCCACCTCACAAGTGTGGTGTATCAAGATGCTGATTAAAGAGCATGATTATTGCACAGATGTGCCTTAGGCTGCCCGCGATAAAAGGCCACTTTAAAATGTGCAGTTTTATCACACAGCACAATGCCACAGATGTCGCAATTTTTGAAGGAGCTCGTGTTAATTTCTCTACCGGAAGCTGACTCCAAATGTGTTTCAGGGAATTTGCCAGTACACACAACCGGCCTCTTAACCGCAGACCATGTGTAACTACACCAGCTCAGGAACTCCACATCCAGCAGGTACACCTTCATGATCGTCTGAGAACAGCCACCCAGACAGCTGTTGCAATAATTGGTTTGCATAACCAAAGAATGTCTGCACAAACTTTGAGAAACCGTCTCAGGAAAGCTCATCTGCATGCTCGTGGTCCTCATCGGGGTTTCGACCTGACTGCAGTTTGTCATCATAACCGACATGAGTGGGCGAATGCTCACATTCGATGGCCTCTGACACATTGGAGAGGTGTTATTTTCATGGATGAATCCTGGTTTTCACTGTTCAGGGCAGATGGCAGTCAGAGTGTGTTGCGTCATGTGGGAGAGCGGTTTGCTGATGTCAATTTGTGAAGCATATGGTGGGGGTGGGGTTATGATATGGGCAGGTGTATGTTACAGACAAAGGAACCTGTAGAAAGCTAAAATGCCCTGAAAAAGTGGTACATGTCTGCTGCATGTTTCAGAAAATAGCAAAACTTCACAGGTAAGGAGCATGAAGATATAAATGTGCAGTAAATAAATGTCTCCATGGTAAAAGCTGCATAGTACACACAAATACCACATTTAAATAAGGCGATCCGCACCATTTTTATATTTGTTAGCAATTGTACACATAGTCTTGGTTGGTCACACTCAACATGCCCAGTAGAGATGCGTGGTTTTCGGTCTCATCCGCGGAGTCCGCGGATAAACCCCGGGTCGGGCGGTTGACATGACGAAAAAATACATTTTAAATAGATTCGGACGGGTGGCGGTTGAACCATTCGGAAATATTTAATATACATAGTTCAGGGATCGGCAACCTTCACCACTCAAAGAGCCATTTTGACCCGTGTCACAAAGTAAAGCAGACAATAGGAGCCGCAAACATTCTCGCAAATGTCTGCTGGCGATCACCTAGACAGCAATAATAAGGGCGTGCTATGAAGCCATTGCCTTTGACGCCTTCTACAACATGTAAAAACTGCTTACCAGTCCAGCAACATATTGTATGTGGCTTCCGCAGACACATGCACACGACTGCAAGGCATACTGGGTGATACAGAGTACACTGATGGTTGTGATATAAACAACTTTAACACTCTTACTAACATGCGCCACACTGTGAAGCCACACCAAACAAGAATGACACAGACATTTCGGGAGAACATCCTCACAGTAACAACATAAACGCAACACAACAAATAACCAGAATCCTTTGCATCCATGGCTCTTCCTGACTATATTATAAACCCCGCTAGCACCAACCCCCCCCTCCCCCCCTCCCCCCGTGCGTCGGTAAGTTGGGCGGAGTTGGGGGCGCGGGTGTGTAAAATATGAACCCTGCTAGCACCAAACCCCCCACCCCCCGTGCGTCGGTAAGTTGGGCGGGGTTGGGGGCGCGGGGGTGTAAAATATAGTCAGGATTAGTCATGTATGCTAAGGATTCTGGGTATTTGTTGTGTTGCGTTTATGTTGTGTTACTGTGAGGATGTTCTCCCGAAAGTGTTTGTCATTCTTGTTTGGTGTGGCTTCACAGTGTGGTGCATATTAGTAAAAGAGTTAAAGTTGTTTATATCACAACCATCAGTGTACTCTGTATCACCCAGTATCAATCAATCAATGAATGTTTACTTACATAGCCCTAAATCACTAGTGTCTCAAAGGGCTGCACAAACCACAACACAAACCACTACGACATCCTCGGTAGGCCCACATAAGGGCAAGGAAAACTCACACCCAGTGGGACGTCGGTGACAATGATGACCCAGTGGGCCGTCGGTGACAATGATGACTATGAGAACCTTGGAGAGGAGGAAAGCAATGGATGTCGAGCGGGTCTAACATGATACTGTGAAAGTTCAATCCATAATGGATCCAACACAGTCGCAAGAGTCCAGTCCCAAGCGGATCCAACACAGCAGCGAGAGTCCCGTTCACAGCGGAGCCAGCAGGAAAACATCCCAAGCGGAGGCGGATCAGCAGCGCAGAGAGGTCCCCAGCCGATACACAGGCAAGCAGTACATGGCCACCAGATCGGACCGGACCCCCTCCGCAAAGGAGAGTGGGACATAGGAGAAAAAGAAAAGAAACGGCAGATCAACTGGTCTAAAAAGGGAGTCTATTTAAAGGCTAGAGTATACAAATGAGTTTTAAGGTGAGACTTAAATGCTTCTACTGAGGTGGCATCTCGAACTTTTACCGGGAGGGCATTCCAGAGTACTGGAGCCCGAAATGAAAACGCTCTATAGCCCGCAGACTTTTTTTGGGCTTTGGGAATCACTAATAAGCCGGAGTCCTTTGAACGCAGATTTCTTGCCGGGACATATGGTACAATACAATCGGCAAGATAGGATGGAGCTAGACCGTGTAGTATTTTATACGTAAGTAGTAACACCTTAAAGTCAGTATAGGCGTAATGTGTTCAAACTTACTTGTTCTTGACAAAAGTCGAGCAGCCGCATTTTGTACCAACGGTAATCTTTTAATGCTAGACATGGGGAGACCCGAAAATAATACATTACAGTAGTCGAGGCGAGACGTAACAAACGCATGGATAATGATATCAGCGTCTTTAGTGGACAGAATGGAGCGAATTTTAGCGATATTACGGAGATGAAAGAAGGCCGTTTTAGTAACGCTTTTAATGTGTGACTCAAAGGAGAGAGTTGGGTCGAAGATAATACCCAGATTCTTTACCGAGTCGCCTTGTTTAATTGTTTGGTTATCAACTGTTAGAGTTGTATTATTAAATAGAGGTCGGTGTCTAGCAGGACCGATAATCAGCATTTCCGTTTTTTTGGCGTTGAGTTGCAAAAAGTTAGCGGACATCCATTGTTTAATTTCATTAAGACACGCCTCCAGCTGACTACAATCCGGCGTGTTGGTCAGCTTTAGGGGCATGTAGAGTTGGGTGTCATTTGCATAACAGTGAAAGCTAACACCGTATTTGCGTATGATGTCACCTAGCGGCAGCATGTAGATGCTGAAGAGTGCAGGGCCAAGGACCGAGGGGAACTCCACATGTTACCTTAACGTAGTCCGAGGTCACATTGTTATGGGAGACGCACTGCATCCTATCAGTAAGATAAGAGTTAAACCAAGACAGGGCTAAGTCTGACATACCAATTCGTGTTTTGATATGTTCTAATAAAATATTATGATCGACGGTATCGAAAGCAGCACTAAGATCGAGGAGCAGCAACATAGATGACAAATCAGAATCCATCGTTAGCAATAGATCATTAGTCATTTTTGCGAGGGCTGTCTCCGTGGAGTGATTTGCCCTTAAACCGGATTGAAAGGTTTCACACAGATTGTTAGACGCTAAGTGTTCATTTAACCTCTCCGCAAAATTTTTTTCGAGGATTTTTGAAATAAAGGGAAGATGAGACACCGGTCGGTAGTTTACCATGAGGTCAGGATCGAGGTTAGGTCTTTTAAGAAGAGGATGAATAACCGCTTTTTTGAATGCTAGGGGAACAGTGCCCGAGGAAAGTGATAAGTTTATAATATTTAGCACTGATGGACCTAATAATACAAAGAGCTCCTTGATCAGTTTCCCAGGAAGAGGGTCAAGTAAACATGTTGTTTGTTTTATTCCATTTACACGTTGTAACAATTCCTCTAATGCTATTTCCTCAAAACGAGAGAAACTATTTTGGAGGGCAGTATCCGCCGTATATACAATCGTGTCAGTGTTAATAGAACCCAGTTGTAGCTGGGACGCATTGTCTTTAATCTCCTTTCTAATGACTTCAATTTTCTTACTAAAGAATTGCATAAAGTCATCAGCTGTGTGGGTGGAGCTACTGGAAGGAGTCCCTTGTTGGGTTAGCGATGCTACCGTACTAAACAAAAATTTAGGATCGTTTTTATTACGGTGGATGAGATTTGAGTAATATTTAGCTTTAGCTAAGGTAAGATTGCGTTTATAAGTTATTAAACTATCACTCCATGCTTGATGGTGCACCTCAAGTTTAGTCGTGCGCCATTTGCGTTCCAGCTTTCTACATAATCATTTCTGAGCTCTAGTTTCAACGCCAAAAAAACGGAAATGCTTTATTATCGGTCCTGCTAGACACTGACCTGTATTTAATAATACAACTCTAACATTTGACCACCAAACAATTAAACAAGGCGACTCGGTAAAGAATCTGGGTATTATCTTCGACCCAACTATTGTACGTGTATCTGCAGAAGCTGCATACAACAAGGTTGCTGGACTGGCAAGCAGTTTGTACATGTTGTAGAAGGCGTCAAAGGCAATGGCTTCATGGCCCGCCCTTATTCTTGTTATCTAGATGAGCACCAGCAAATATTCACGAAAATGAAACGGGTCAAAATAGCTCTTTGAGTGGTAAATGTTGCCAAGCCTGATATATAACAACGGGCGGGTGGCGGGCGGTTGCAGTTTTGATAAAATGTTGTTTTGGGTGGATGGCGGGTGGATGACGAATTTAGTGATGCGGTTGCGGATGATATAACTGCCTATCCGCGTATCTCTAATGCCCAGTCATAGTACACTCAAACTTATATTTTGCTCAAGCTGTTTAGCCCTTGGTAATTGGATATTAGTTGATCAGGTCCATGTTGTAATTTAAGCGTAATCACAATGTAAATTTGTACACAATACTTGGGGATATATATGCAACATTTGAGCAAGACTGATTGAAAAATATGGCCCCTATGAAGACACACGGATTTGCAGAGGCATGGGTGTGAATTGGCATTCACTATACATGGTAAATCCTGACCAATAAAAAAACACTCCCTGTTTGTTGCAAATCCAGGAATATATTTTTTAGTAGCTGCGAGATTGTAAATGGGCAATGGTTTTGTCATGAGTTGAGCTCTTCAGAAAGTTTTGTGAAAATTTGTGTTTGTATAATCATACTAATTTAGAAGCTCCCTGATTGCTCTTGTTTGTATGCAGCATTATGTGCAATAAAAATAGCATAGTTTAGTCTTTTAGCACCCATCTACACGGCCCTGAAGTTTGAGGATTCAACTTTCCTGAAAAATGATGCTCAATGTGATTTTTTAATTTTTTAAACAAACCCCCCAAAATTATATATCACATCGAGCAACTATAAGAACATCACGGTCATAAATCAAATAGTTCTGCCGTGCATATCAAATAAGAGCAAACCTGAAGTGAATATTAAATAAATCTCGGATCACAGAAAAGGCCATAACTCTTAATCACTATCATTGTCTCGTGTGTAATGAAAGGATGTTAGTAGATGATGGATGGCATCTCATACTGCAGCGCAGACAATAGATTTTCTCGGGGAAAAAAAAGATAGTTATTAGAAAGTCTACATTGGATCCACCAATGTGTTTGATCAGCCAATTTTCACAACCAATGTGATAATATTATTATGTCCCGCAGCTTGAAAAAATGTGTAGTTGAGGCATGTCTGTCAGGTAACATATAATGTGTAATGTAACATATCACGTCGGTCTGGACCCATCAGGAGCTTGCGTAAAAGCAGGGAAACACAACTGTTTCATCACTCATGTCAAAACGCACAAAATATAATCCATCCATCCATCCATTTCCTACCGCTTATTCCCTTTCGGGGTCGCGGGGGGCGCCGGCGCCTATCTCAGCTACAATCGGGCGGAAGGCAGGGTACACCCTGGACAAGTCGCCACCTCATGTGAAAATTAATTAAACAAATTTGAATAAAGAAAAATGTACTTTGTTGTGATTGTTATTGCTTTCTTTTTATGGCAAGGCATTTTTGTAATTATATATTTTTCTAACCATAGGGCTGGTCTAAGTTTAAATATATTTTCATACAAAAGGAGGACCAGACTAGGCGCATTTAAAGGGTCGGTAACACTTTAGTATGAGGAACATATTCACCATTAATTAGTTGCTTATTAACATGCAAATTAGTAACATATTGGCTCCTAATTAGTTATTATTAAGTACTTATTAATGTCTTTTTCTGACTAGCCTTGTTATACAAAAACCCTCACCCTCTATCGTTTACTAGTGGCCTAGTGGTTAGAGTGTCCGCCCTGAGATCGGTAGGTTGGGAGTTCAAACCTCTCCCGGGTCATACCAAACACTATAAAACAATGGGACCCATTGCCTCCCTGTTTGGCCCTCAGCATCAAGGGTTGGAATTGGGGGTTAAATCACCATAAATAATTCCTGGGCGCGGCACCGCTGCTGCCCACTGCTCCCCTCACTTCCCAGGGAGTGATCAAGGGGATGGGTCAAATGCAGAGGACAAATTTCACCACACCTAGTGTGTGTGTGACAATCATTGGTACTTTAACTTTAACTTAACTTAACCTTAACCCTTTAATCCTAACTCTAAACCCAACCCTCACCAAATAACTCTAAATTAAGTCTTTGTTACTTACAATATATTTCCTGAGTGTCCAAATAGCTCTTATTCAAGGCCTACTGAAATTAGATTTTCTTATTTAAACGGGGATAGCAGGTCCATTCTATGTGTCATACTTGATCATTTCCCGATATTGCCATATTTTTGCTGAAAGGATTTAGTAGAGAACATCCACGATAAAGTTCGCAACTTTCGGTGTTAAGAGAAAAGCTCTGCCTCTACCGGAAGTCGCAGACGATGACGTCACAAGTGTGGGGGCTCCTCACATATTCACATTGTTTTTAATGGGAGCCTCCAACAAAAAGTGCTATTCTGACTGAGAAAACGACAATTTCCCCATTAATTTGAGCAAGGATGAAAGATTCGTGTTTGAGGATGTTGATCGTGACGGACTAGAAAAAAAACAAAACAAAAAAACATGATTGCAACGGGACGGATTCCGATGTTTTTAGACACATTTACTAGGATAATTCTGGGAAATCCCTTATCTTTCTATTGTGCTGCTAGTGTTTTAGTGAGTTAAATAGTATCTGGTAGTCGGAGGACTGTGTCCACGGGTGTCTTGACGACAATGTCTCAGGTGGAGTCGATGGCAGCTATGGGCGGCACAAGCTCAGCATTTCTCCGGTAAGAACTGACTTTTTAACCACAATTTTCTCACCGAAACCTGCTGGTTGACATGTTCGCTTGACCGCGCTCTGATCCATAGAAAAGTTTCACCTCCGGGAATTTTAAACAAGGAATCACCGTTTGTTTGTGTGGCTAAAGGCTAAAGCTTCCCAACTCTATCTTTCTACTTTGACTTCTCCAATATTGAACAAATTGCAAAAGATTCAGCAACACAGATCTCCAAAATACTGTGTAATTATGCGGTTAAAGCAGACGACTTTTAACTGTGTGTGTGCGCAGCGCTCATACTTCCTAAAAAACGTGTGATGTCTTGCGTACACGTCATTACACGACGTTTTCAAGACGAAACTCCTGGGAAATATAAAATTGCAATTTAGTAAACTAAACCGGCTGTATTAGCATGTGTTGCAATGTTAATATTTCATCTTTGATATATAAACTATCAGACTGCGTGGTGGGTAGTAGTGGGTTTCAGTAGGCCTTTAAAGTGTTACGAAAGGATCATATTAAGATTAGGGCTGGGAATCAAATACTAAAGACCTCAGGGTCTTTTGGTTCCTTTTCATAACCATTCCCATTATATCAATTCCTTGGAATTGCTTGTGATTTTATAAAACAATTCCCTTAAACATTTTTGCAGGTGACATGCAAAATGCCGGAGAAGCGCTACAAAGTCTGCCGACATATTACAAGAAATACAATATGCCGTTTGTGATAAAAGCAAGGTTGCTATTTCATCAAAAAGAGGACATACGAGCAATATGATGAAATGTTTCAAGAGACAGAATACAATAACTTTAAATAAATGTCGCGTTTTTTAACCACGCCTGGCGTATACAAAAGGTATTAATACCGCCTCTAATGATAACACTATTAGCTGTTGAATTAAAATTAATATCTCTTTTATTTAGATAAGCAAGAGAAGACATATTCTGACTGGTTTCAAAGCGGGCAGTAGCTTCAGTTCACGTCCACCGTTAGCTTTCACCGCGACAGGGAAAAGTACCACTCGGCCAGGAAAGACAGATGTCACAGAGCAATGACTAAGTTTGTGGTCAAAAGCTGGCACACGATTGCCACAGCGGTGCTCCTTTGGTATGTGTATGTTCAATTGCAGTCAGAGAAAAATTGCATGTTTTCCTCCAACCACATTTTCACTCACTCATTATATTATACAGGTAGAACTCATAAAATTAGAAAATTGTGTAAAAGTCCATTCATGTCAGCAATTTAACTTCAAATATGAAACTATCTGTGTTGGCCCTGCGATGAGGTGGCGACTTGTCCAGGGTGTACCCCGCCTTCCGCCCGATTGTAGCTGAGATAGGCGCCAGCGCCCCCCGCGACCCCAAAAGGGAATAAGCGGTAGAAAATGGATGGATGGATGGATGAAACTAATACATTATATTAACTCATTACAGTCAAAGTGAGATATGTCAAGCCTTTATTTGTTAAAATCTTCATGATCATGGCTTACAATTTTTGAAAACCCACATTTTCTGAGATTTACAATTGATTATTTCATAAGCAGTAAGAAATAAGCATCAACATTGCATCAAAAGAAGGTTTGAAATATGTTGTGTTGCGCATTATGATCCTTTGGCATACATTAGTTTCACTTTGTGAATCTAAACAAACCTTTGCACAATATTCAATTTTATTTAGATTCACCAGTATATTTTCTGGAGAGATGACAGATTCTTAATAGTTTCGAAAATGTTACTAAATGTCACATTTTTATGTAATTTCCATGTATGTTCAATTTTGTTGAATTCTAAAGAATAATATTTATCTGGTATACTTATTTAAATTTTTTTTGCTATGCTATGTGCCTCTTAAGACCTCACTATTGGCTTTCTAGGCTCATGTTACCTTTAACTGAACAAAATTGATGCTAATCCAGCTTTTGTTCTTTTTCTTTTCCGAAAAAGAACCGATAAAGAACCAAATCATTGAGCAGAATCAAAAGGGAACTCGAAACCGAAAAAATCTGCATCAATCCCGTCCCTAATTTTCATTTTTTCTTATACATTTAAAGGGGAACATTATGACCAGAACTATGTAAGCGTCAATATATACCTTGATGGTGCAGAAAAAAGACCATATATTTTTTTTACCGATTTCCGAACTCTAAATGGGTGAATTTTGGCGAATTAAACGCTTTTCTGTTTATCGCTGGTTTTGCGATGACATCAGAACGTGACGTCACCGAGGAAATACAGCCGCCATTTTCATTTTCAACACATTACAAACACCGGGTCTCAGCTCTGTTATTTTCCGTTTTTTCGACTATTTTTTGGAACTTTGGAGACATCATGCCTCGTTGGTGTGTTGTCGGAGGGTGTAACAACACTAACAGGGAGGGATTCAAGTTGCACCACCGGCCCGAAGATGCGAAAGTGTCTGCCGCCAGAGCCCCATTGAATGTGCCGGAGTGTCTGCATATTTTACTGGCGGTGCTAAGGCAGACATGGTACAGAGATGTATGGATAACCTGCAGATGCATTTGCAACACTAAATTCAACGAAATCACAAAGGTGAGTTTTGTTGATGTTGACTTATGTGCTAATCAGACATATTTGGTTGCGGCGTGACTGCCAGCTAATCGATGCTAACATGCTATGCTAATCGACGCTAACATGTTATTTACCAACGGTGCTAAAGCAGACATGGCACAGAGATGTATGGATAACCTGCAGATGCAATTGCAACTATAAAGTCAACAAATTCATAAAGGTGAGTTTTGTTGATGTTGACTGCCAGCTAATCGATGCTAACATGCTATGCTTATCGATGCTAAAATGCTATTTACCGGCGGTGCTAAAGCAGACACGGCACAGAGATGTATGGATAACCTGCAGATGCATTTGCAACTATATCACTTTTCCTTCCACCCACATTTAATGCGAAAAAAACACTTACCAATCAAAGGATTTAAGTTGCTCCAGTGTCACGAGATGCGAAAGTCCTGATCGTTTGGTCTGCACATTTTACCGGCGATGCTAACGCAGCTATTTGGCCATGCTACGGCTATGAATAGCGTCAATAGCTATTCGCTCCATAGCTTCAGTTTCTTCTTCAATACTTTCATACTCCAAACATCCGTTTCAATACATGCGTAATCTGTTGAATCGCTTAAACCGCTGAAATCCGAGTCTTAATCCGAGCTAATGTCGCTATATCTTGCTGTGGTATTCGCCGTTGTTTGTTTACATTGGCAGCACTGTATGACGTCACAGGGAAATGGATAGTCGCATCGCAAATAGCGAAAATCAAGCACTTTAAAGCTTTTTTTAGGGATATTCAGGGACCGGTAAAATTTTGAAAAAAACTTCAAAAAATACAACAAGCCACTGGGAACTGATTTTTATTGTTTTTAACCCTTTTGAAAATGTGAAAATGTTCCCCTTTAAAACACTTTTTGTGGTCTAGATAAAATGTAATGGAGCTTTTTTTGGTCAAAATGTTGCATAAATTATGTTTTACAGACCATCTTCAAGCTGCTTTCTAAACCGTCTCTTTAGCACATGCCGTTTTGTGGGCGGTCTTATTTACGTGGATCGACTTCAACAGCGTCTTCTCCCCGTCATATTTGTTGTACCGGTAGTTATCGCGCTTCCATAGCGAGTCTACTGACAGATATAAGTTAGAACTGTATACTACTTTGTATTAGAAATAGCAACAGCCGAGGATGTTAAAGATATAGATTTATTTTTGTGCTCACAACATTATGATCATACAACAAAAATCTAAATGAAACTCTTATTTTTATTGATTAGATATGTAAAAGAGAGTCTTGAAAGGGGGCCGATGAAACTTTCTGTGAAGAAAAGACGTAACTCGGGTTATGGGAGGTACTTTTGTTAGTAAATCTCCCCAAACCCAAACTGTTGTCAAGTATGCTAGAAAAACAATGCACACTTCCAGCTTTTAACAATAAAATTGCTGTGCATTACATTTAATCTGACGGCAACAGACTGATCAAATAGGAACCCAGGAAGAATAGTATACATACTTACAGTTTTTGCACCAGAAGAAATAATACCTTAATGCAATTTGCAGTCATGATATGATGCGATACACTTTCACTTAGGATTATTTTCTTCTTTTAAAATTGCAAAGTTGTTTATGGTGTACAATAAAAACAAAGTACAATTAAAATTGGCCATGATACCAGCCCTAATTAGGACATGGAATCAGAGCAATTCCATAAATCTACTTTGCTAAATTTGCTCAGTAGCTGAAATCCAATTCCTGCTAACTTTTATAATGAATCAAAGGTGATCGGTGATATTTCATTGCATCAGATTAAATCACGGGTTTATACATTTTGCTTGAGCATCTGTTATTTTTAAATTGTTTAAATAATCATCAAAATATTATTATATGTACTAATGTAAAAGAATAATAAACGACTTAACATGTACTGTTTTTATAGTTCAAACACTTGTATATGTGTGGATTGAGTTTTATAGAGGGCGTCACATTTTGTGAAAAAATGAACGATTGTGTGCGTTTGGTACTGCATTTGTTGATGATCCTCATTTTTCTCTGTCAGTATTGTTGCCTAGTGACAGCACAGCTATTTCAAACACACACACACACACACACACACATACACTGTTTTTTAGTACTTGTGTGACTTATTATTTCATTTTCAACAGATGGACAGTCCTGTCTGTTAGGTTATTTTTTTCCCTGCCTTGCCTTTCTCATCATGCATACTTTTTAAAATCATACATCATTTGTGCACAGCTCGGGCTCCCTGTTGGAGTCACCTGGCACAGTCGACCCACAATGTGGCCTTCACAGTACCCTTCTTCCTTCACACACGTGACATGCATGCTGCGATGTGATGAGCTCATCCTGCCACTGCAGAACACAGGTCATAGTTTTCTTTAAAACATGTTCGTATTCTGCACATTTGCAACCGTACTGGAGATCTCATGTAATGTATAAAAAAAAAAAGCAAGCAAGGTAGGAAAAAATACAACAGTAACTTGGTTTTAGTTAGCAGTACTCTGAAAAATGTCAGACGAAAACCGAATTTGTACCAAAGCAGTTACAATTACTCCCATAAAATGTAATGCTAATCTAATTTATTTGATTATTTGGTAGACATGCTCGTTAAAAAACCCCACAGTCACAAATTCTTTCTTGCGCACCCAAGTCTATGGAATCATACCCAGGCAAACAGGTCTATTTTAATTTTGTTGAATCATATGACCAATGGGTCGTACAAAAACAGAGGTGGATAATAAATACCGGTATATATATTTTTGTAATTTTCATAATGTCCAAAAAGGTATTTTTTTCAATAACATACAAAAAACACTTGCAGCTCAAGAAAATGTCTTCTAATTCCCATTCATTTAATTTTAAATAATAGAGGTGGTCATTTTTTGCTGTACATTTCTTTTAACTTTAAGTTAATTTGTTTTCATGGAATTCTCTTTAATAAAATGTTCTAATCTACTCTTAGTGTAAATGTTTTAACCATGCATGAATCAATCAATCAATCAATGTTTACTTATATAGCCCTAAATCACTAGTGTCTCAAAGGGCTGCACAAACCACTACGAAATCCTCGGTAGGCCCACATAAGGGCAAGGAAAACTCACACCCAGTGGGACATTGGTGACAATAATGACCCAGTGGGACGTCGGTGACAATGATGACTATGACAACCTTGGAGAGGAGGAAAGCAATGGATGTCGAGCGGGTCTAACATGATACTGTGAAAGTTCAACATGATACTGTGAAAGTTCAATCCATAATGGATCCAACACAGTCGCGAGAGTCCAGTCCAAAGCGGATCCAACACAGCAGCGAGAGTCCCGTTCACAGCGGAGCCAGCAGGAAACCATCCCAAGCGGAGGCGGATCAGCAGCGCAGAGATGTCCCCAGCCGATACACAGGCGAGCAGTACATGGCCACCGGATCGGACCGGACCCCCTCCACAAGGGAGAGTGGGACATAGAAGAAAAAGAAAAGAAACGGCAGATCAACTGGTCTAAAAAGGGAGTCTATTTAAAGGCTAGAGTATACAAATGAGTTTTAAGGTGAGACTTAAATGCTTCTACTGAGGTGGCATCTCGAACTGTTACCGGGAGGGCATTCCAGAGTACTGGAGCCCGAACGGAAAACGCTCTATAGCCCGCAGGCTTTTTTTGGGCTTTGGGAATCACTAATAAGCCGGAGTCCTTTGAACGCAGATTTCTTGCCGGGACATATGGTACAATACAATCGGCAAGATAGGATGGAGCTAGACCGTGTAGTATTTTATACGTAAGTAGTAAAACCTTAAAGTCACATCTTAAGTGCACAGGAAGCCAGTGCAGGTGAGCCAGTACAGGCGTAATGTGATCAAACTTTCTTGTTTTTGTCAAAAGTCTAGCAGCCGCATTTTGTACCAACTGTAATCTTTTAATGCTAGACATGGGGAGACCCGAAAATAATACGTTAAAGTAGTCGAGGCGAGACGTAACAAACGCATGGATAATGATCTCAGCGTCTTTAGTAGACAAAATGGAGCCAATTTTAGCGATATTACGGAGATGAAAGAAGGCCGTTTTAGTAACGCTTTTAATGTGTGCCTCAAAGGAGAGAGTTGGGTCGAAGATAATACCCAGATTCTTTACCGTGTCGCCTTGTTTAATTTGTTGGTTGTCAAATGTTAGAGTTGTATTATTAAATAGAGTTCGGTGTCTAGCAGGACCGATAATCAGCATTTCCGTTTTTTTGGCGTTGAGTTGCAAAAAGTTAGTGGACATCCATTGTTTAATTTCATTAAGACACGCCTCCAGCTGACTACAGTCCGGCGTGTTGGTCAGCTTTAGGGGCATGTAGAGTTGGGTGTCATCAGCATAACAGTGAAAGCTAACACCGTATTTGCGTAATTATGTCACCTAGCGGCAGCATGTAGATGCTGAAGAGTGCAGGGCCAAGGACCGAACCCTGGGGAACTCCACACGTTACGGTAATGTTAAGTAAGGTCGATAAGAACTCATTAAACGGGAACCGTCTCTTTTTTTTGGAACGTTGTCTATCATTCACAATCTTCATATAAGACATGAACACATATGTGTTTCGCTTTTTTTATGCATTCTTAATCGCAACTAAACGCTAGCAAGAGCCAGCTGACAATGCAAGTAATGGCAATTTGATTTATTCCTCCTAAAAAGCCAAATTTACATCCATCCATCCATCCATCCATCCATTTCCTACCGCTTATTCTCTTTTGGGGTGGCGGGGGGCGCTGGTGCCTATCTTAGCTACAATCGGGCGGAAGGCGCGTACACCCTGGACAAGTTGAAGTATTTATATGCTGTATGTAATGTATTAACAGGCACATTCATAGTAACATGTCATATTAACGGTGTTTTGGTCATTTTAAGCATTTTTGGATGCATTGATTTCCATCTGTTACTATCATGACAAGGGTCGTAACTAGGATTTGACAAATAGCGGGGTTAAAAAATTGGTTGTCCAAGAGGAACTTTGAAAGGCAAAAATCATGGGTATCACAGCACCATATCATTTATAATACTTTGAGCAACACAATGAATTTCCAGAAAAACTGATGGTTTAATTGAGCTATAACTATCACTCATCCAACACCTTTGATAATCAGCATGATTTTGTAACATCCATCTATCCATCCATCTTCTTCCGCTTATCCGAAGTCGGGTCGCGGGGGCAGCAGTCTAAGCAGAGAAGCCCAGACTTCCCTCTCCCCATCCACTTCGTCCAGCTCCTCCCGGGGGATCCCGAGGCGTTCCAAGGCCAGCCGGGAGACATAGTCTTCCCGACGTGTTCTGGGTCTTCTCCGTGGCCTCCTACTGGTCGGACTTGCCCGAAACACCTCCCTAGCGCGGTGTTCGGGTGGCCTCCTGACCAGATTCCCGAACCACCTCATCTGGCTCCTCTCGATGTGGAGGAGCAACGGCTTTAGTTTGAGCTCCTCCCAGATGACAGAGCTTCTCACCATATCTATAAGGTAGAGCACCGTCACCCGGCGGAGGAAGCTAATTGCGGCCGCTTGTACCCGTGATCTTATCTTTTCGGTCATGACCCAAAGCTCATGACCATAGGTGAGGATGGGAACGTATATAGATCGGGAAATTGAGAGCTTTTCCTTCCGGCTCAGCTCCTTCTTCACCACAATGAATCGATACGGCGTCCGCATTAATGAAGACGCCACACCGATCCGCCTGTCGATATCAGGATCCACTCTTTCCTCACTCGTGAACAAGACTCCTAGGTACTTGAACTCCTCCACTTGGGGCAAGATCTCCTCCCCAACCCGGGGATGGCACTCTGCAAAAAGCAGATACCGAATCCTGCAGCCCCCAAACCAGATCCCCTCAACTGCCCTAACGGTCCACTTTTTTTATTCATATCGTGAAGTTTACCATATTAAACAAGTTTAATATCATTAAAACGTAAAAAAAACCCAAAAACATACAAATGTTCAACCACGACTATGGTTCGAAGCCAAGATCTTCTGCTTTGCACTGCATGTACTAATGACGTCCGCCACGGAGCCACCGGAAGTAAAGGAAGACATTTTCTTCTAATATTCTAATAAGTGACAGAGCAGGAATACGTTTGGGGTAAAATATTATATGAAGAGCCTTGTGATTCGATAATTTACATTTTAACGTGCTTCTTCATGAAAAATGCATGAAGAAGCCCTAGCAGAGTGCGTGTTCTGCATTTAGGGCACGGCGGCACCTGACTGACCCAACTACAGCATTAAATCAACATTTTTTCACATCAATCTAATTCAGGTGAAAGCAATGCAGCGAATAATTTCGCCACACCTAGTGTGTGTGTGTGTGACAATCATTGGTACTTTATTTTTTAACAATAGTTATAACAGTATGATTTAATGTTAACCTTAGGTTGACAGCACATTTCAAATCGGGTAATGAAGTAACATTGCGTTGTTGGAATTGTAACGGCCTATGCATGACCAAAGATCCTATATTAAAAGATGATGATTTAGGCATGGTTATGCACAGGACACACGACGTCCTGAGACAAAGTACATTTACAGTCAGTCATATCATCATCCTGGAGGACATGACCTCCGTGTCCTCAATGGTAGTTACGGTCATGACAGACTTAATGAGGGCCAACAAAAAAGATGGAAAAATGATTATCCAGAACCTTATCTTTTTTAAGCCTGAATATTTGGAGGATGAGCTACAAGTTTTAGACACTGGGCGTCAAGAAGGTTATGATACCATTAAAGGCCTACTGAAACCCACTATTACCCACCACGCAGTTTGATAGTTTATATATCAATGATGAAATATTAACATTGCAACACATGCAAATACGGCCTTTTTAGTTTACTAAATTATAATTTTAAATGTCCCGGGAGATTCGTCTTGAAAACGTTGCGTAATGATGACGGGTACGCTAGTAGTCACATGTTTTTAGGAAGTATGAGCGCTACGCACACACACAGCTAAATGTCGTCTGCTTTAACGGCATAATTATACAGTTTTTTGGACATCTGTGTTGCTGAATCTTTTGCAATTTGTTCAATTAATATTGGAGAAGTCAAAGTAGAAAGATGGAATTGGAAAGCTTTAGCCTTTAGCCACACAAACACACGGTGATTCCCTGTTTAAAATTCCCAGAGCTGAAACTTTCCTATGGATCAGAGCGCGGTCAAGCAGACATGAATCCCAACCAAATGTCAACCAGCAGGTTTCGGTGAGAAAGTTGTGATTAAAAACTCAGTTTTTACCGGAGAAAAGATGAGCTTGTGCCGTCCATAGCTGCCGTCGACTCCCCTGAGACACTGCGCGTCAAGACACCCGTGGAGACACCCTTCCGACTATCAGGTACTATTTAACTCACTAAAACAATAGCAACACAAAAGAAAGATAAGGGATTTCATAGAATTATCCTAGTACATGTCCTAGTAAATCCGTCCCAATGCAATCCCGTTTTTTTTTTTTAACTCGTTTTTTATTTTTTATTTTAATTTTTTCTAGTCCATCGCTATCAATATCCTCAAACACAAATCTTTCATCCTCGCTCAAATTAATGGGGAAATTGTCGTTTTCTCGGTCCAATAGCACTTTTTGTTGGAGGCTCCCATTAAAATCAATGTGAATATGTGAGGAGCCCCCAAACTTGCGACGTCATTGTCTGTGACTTCCGGTAGAGGCAGGGCATTTCTTTTAACACCGACAGTTGCAAACTTTATCGTGGATGTTCTCTACTAAATCCTTTCAACAAAAATATGGCAATATCGGGAAATGATCAAGTATGACACATAGAATGGACCTGCTATCCCCGTTTGAATAAGAAAATCTCATTTCAGTAGGCCTTTAAAAACTTGGCATCATGCAGCAGTATTGCGTCCAAGGAATACAAACCACAAACATAATAAAAAAAGCATTTATACTTCAAAGTCTGCTCTCCTTGGGATGCCAGTTGATGGATGTTTATCTCTTTCAGAACATACTTGTCTTCTCCGTTTAGATGATTAATTTAACATAATCCTCTTTCCTTAGGTAATTACTGCTGAGAGCAAACATCTTACTTGCAATGTGTTGGGTTCTAAGTCCAATTTCAAAGTTGATCAACTTCTTAGCTAATTGCCACAACCTTCAACGATTCAAGTGAGAAGCATGATTTATAACCTTTCACAAACTTTTACCAACTCAGAGGGTTAAAGTAGTTCCTTGGTGTTAGCTCTTGTCATAACAATGTTCCTAATACTTGGTTAATATGCAGGCCACAGCATGTAAATGGAGTATTGTTGGCGATTTTTGAATTTTTTTTTTTGAGGTCTTTGTAGGCAGAATAGGTGATTGCCATTAGCTTCATTGTTAGCTATTTAGTTTGAGCCGTGTTTTACAATTTAAAATTCCGAAAGAAGAGAAACATATATCTTCTTGCATCACATGGAGATTGTGAGTATCTTTAAATATTGTGGTGAAATAGTTAATAATAAATAGTTTTAGATGGGATCTGAAATCATGGAAAACTACCATAAGTACATTAAGAATGGTAGCCAATGTATTGCTAATCAAGTCTTCTTTATAATTCATGGCTTTTTATGCACTCAGAACCATACTTGCCAACCTTGAGACCTCTGATTTCGGGAGGTGGGGGGTGTGGGGGTGTGGTTGGGGCAGGGCGTGGTTAAGAGGGGAGGAACTAGAATTCACCTAGTCAAGTATTTCATATTCAGTACATACCGTATATTTCATTTATTTACACATATACACACATAACACTCATCTACTCATTGTTGAGTTAAGGGTTGAATGATCCATCCTTGTTCTATTCTCTGTCACTATTTTTCTAACCATGCTGAACACCCTCTCTGATTATGCATTGCTGTGTGGCACGCACAAAAGTGCTTTCATCAAATGCACGAGAGTCTGGAATCTTTCATCTCTCCCTAGCATGGCCCAAAACCGGTCAATCTTTGCTTCCTGAGGAATATTTTCACTGCACTCTCTAAAAGCCGTATATGTTATTGTCACATATGCATGTACAGTAGATTGCAGTATTATCCTGTTTAAGAGTGTCACAACATTGCTGTTTACAGCAGAGAAACTGCTTTACGGTCGACGAAACCGTGACTGCTGTTGTTGTGTGTATTGTGCTGGGAGGACGTTAATGAAACTGGCTAACAATAAAACCACATAAGAAACCAAGAACTCGCCCTCGATCATTCTACAGTTATAACGTCATTGGGCAGACACGGTGTGTAATATTGTGGGAAAGCGGACGTGAAAGCAGGTTGTCCTCACCCAAGTCCGTATGGAGCTGGAGGAGGCGTGGCCTCCAGCTCCGCCTGAATTTCGGAGAAAATTTGTCCCGGGAGGTTTTCGGGAGAGGCGCTGAATTTCGGGAGTCTCCCGGAGAATTCGGGAGGGTTGGCAAGTATGCTCAGAACAGACTCCTTTATAAAAGACTAGCTATGAAAATTCCCTTTAATACTGTGGAGCTCCATGTACTCGATGAGCAATCACACATTGTTATAGCCTACAGCTGCTGGATTCCCCCCTTCATCATAGTAAGGCACTTGGCGCAGAGCAGGCGGATTTTAAAACTGGTGAAACTGTAATGGAAATGTGATGAAACAGAGACCACGGCAAGGCGAGAACAAAACAAGCGCAGTCAAAAGTATTTGCAAGAGAACAAGAGTGGCACACATGAAAAGATAATGAGGGGAACAAAACAAAAAAAAGACTTGTTAAGATTTTTTTTTGGGGGGGGCTCTTTGTTGCTGTGGTTGAGGGAAGAAAAATGTTAAAGAACATTTCCAGAAGAAACAGACCCGCACATGATTTAAAATGACAATTTGAAAACAATAAATTAAATGATAAAGAAGGCCATGATAGGAAAGAACAGAAAAGAACGAGATCCACATCAACACAGTAGGTCCATTAACAGAGATCAGTGGTTCTCAAACTTTTTTGAGTGATGTACCCCCTCTGAATATTTTTTTAATTCAAGTACCCCCTAATCAGAGCAAAGCATTTTTGGTTGAAAAAAAGAGATAAAGAAGTAAAATACAGCACTATGTCATCAGTTTCTGATTTATTAAATTGTATAAAAGTGCAAGATATTGCTCATTTGTAGTGGTCTTTCTTGAACTATTTGGAAAAAAAAGATATAAAAATAACTAAAATCTTGTTGAAAAATAAAATATGGGGATTGTAATAGAGATCCATCTGGATTCATGAACTTAATTCTAAACATTTCTTCACAAAAAAAGAAATCTTTAACATCAATGTTTATGGAACATTCCCACAAAATATCTCGCTGTCAACACTGAATATTTCATTGTTGCATTTATTTTCATAGTTTATGAACTTACATTCATATTTTGTTGAAGTATTATTCAATAAATATTAGGGCCGCGAATCTTTGGGTGTCCCACGATTCGATTCAATATCAATTCAATATCAAATCTTGGGGTCACGATTCGATAACATATCGATTTTTTTGATTCAGCAGGATCTACCCCAGTCTGCTGACACACGAGCAGAGTAGTATATTTTTTTAAAAAAGCTTTTATAATCATAAAGGACAATGTTTTATCAACTGATTGCAATAATGTAAATTTGTTTTAACTATTAAACGAACCAAAAATATGAGTTATTTTATCTTTGGGAAAACATTGGACACAGTGTGTTGTCAAGCTTATGAGATGCGTTGCAAGTGTAAGCCACTGTGACACTATTGTTCTTTTTTTAAATATTTTATAAATGTCTAATGATAATGTAAATGAGGGATTTTTAATCACTGCTATGCTGAAATTATAACTAATATTGATACTGTTGTTGATAATATTCATTTTTGTTTCACTATCAATCAATCAATCAATGTTTACTTATATAGCCCTAAATCACTAATGTCTCAAAGGGCTGCTTAAACCACAACACAAACCACTACGACTTCCTCGGTAGGCCCACATAAGGGCAAGGAAAACTCACAGCCAGTGGGACGTCGGTGACAATGATGACTATGAGAACCTTGGAGAGGACGAAAGCAATGGATGTCGAGCGGGTCTAACATGATACTGTGAAAGTTCAATCCATAATGGATCCAACACAGTCGTGAGAGTCCAGTTCAAAGCGGATCCAACACAGCAGCGAGAGTCCCGTTCACAGCGGAGCCAGCAGGAAAACATCTCAATACTTTTGGTTTGTTCTGTGTCGTGTTTGTGTCTCCTCTCAATTGCTCTGTTTATTGCAGTTCTGAGTGTAGCTGGGTCAAGTTTGGTTTTGGAATTGGATTGCATTGTTATGGTATTGCTGTGTAGTGGTTTGATGGATTGATTAAAAAAAATAAAACGATTTTAAAAAAAAAGAGAATCGTATTCGATTCGATTCGTATTCGATTCGATTCGTGTTCGAATCGCTTTTTTTCCACACCCCTAAAAAATATATTTATAAAGGATTTTTGAATTGTTGCTATTTTCAAAAGATCTCATGTACCCCTTGGCATACCTTTAAATACCCCCAGGGGTACGCATACCCCCATTTGAGAACCACTGACGTAGATCACGGTTTGCCCTTTTCCGCCAAAAATCCAGGAACTTTATTTTCCCGGAACCACTAGTTTCTGGAAATAAAGGTTCCTGTAGAAGTGTGTGGTTTGTGTTTTCACCACATTTCACAGTTCAGGGTAGTTTATACAGTATGTAGGTGTGGTTTAGTATATTTCTACACTGATAGCATTTAAATAAACAGACAACTTTAGGTCATTTCTTTTACATTTACTTACTCCTTTACTAAACAATATGATTTAAAAACAAATGGACCGAACTGTTCATAAAAAGGCAGGCTTTTTGTCCTCAGTGTCCAAGAGTCAAAGAGTCGTCCTCTCAGTAAATGATGAATTAATGGTGGTCATTGGAGTTCATACGGTCCATTTCAACTTGAGTTGAGGCTAATAACTGCATACACGGAGTGTCACTGACTATTTTTTACAACATGTAACAAAGTGAAAGGTGAACACTTGCTGTGATTTACCTTTGTTCTACTCGTGTTCTGCCTCCCTTACTTCAAATATACTCAACAAAGTCTCAGAGAAGTAGACAACTGAGGTCGTTCAAATATGGCTTCATACTCCTGTGTAAATACGTTTAAAATAGTCCGTCCACTTTTCGTCGCTTTGCGTATTGAAATTGAGTTTGTAAAAAAAAAAAGATAAACATCATTAAACTGCATTTTGTTTAAAGGCCTACTGAAATGAGATTTTCTTATTTAAACGGGAATAGCAGGTCCATTCTATGTGTCACACTTGATCATTTTGATAATTCTGGGACATCCCTTATCTTTCTATTGTGTTGCTAGTGTTTTAGTGAGTTTAATATTACTTGATAGTCGGAGGGGTTTGTCCACGGGTGTCTTGACGCCATGTCTCACGGGAGTCGACGGCAGCTGTACGGACAACACAAGCTCAACTTGTATCCGGTAAGAACTGACTTTTAACCACAATTTTCTCACCGAAACCTGCTGGTTGACATTCTGTTGGGATCCATGTCTGCTTGACCGCGCTTTGATCCATAGGAAAGTTTCAGCTGCGGGAATTTTAAACAAGGAATCACTGTGTGTTTGTGTGGTTAAAGCTTCCCAACTCCATCTTTCTACTGTGACTTCTCCAATATTAATTGAACAAATTGCAAAAGATTCAGCCTGCGTACACGTCATCATTACACGACGTTTCCAAGACAAAACTCCCGGGAAATTTAAAATTGTAATTTAGTAAACTAAAAAAGCCTTATTGGCATGTGTTGCAATGTTAATATTTCATCATTGATGTATAAACTATCAGACAGCGTGGTGGGTAGTAGCGGGTTTCAGTAGGCCTTTAAAGACTGTAACATAGTATAGACACTACTAGAAAGTTCCACTTATCAGCGTTCTTCAGCACAAAGTTGCCCCACAAAAGTTCCTGCAAGTCGAAAGTTCCTTTTGTTATTTTTTCTCTCTGTTGTCAAGTATGTTGTAATAGAAATACACACTATATAAGAAAGAAACAAGTTGTCCTCACATACTCCGTAATGGTGGTTGTGTGTTCCTAAAATAAGTTTCAGGAATGCCCCCATTATTGAAGCTGGAGCAGTCCAGGCGTCATGGGCCGTGCTCGCCTGCAAAGTAAGCCAAGCCCGCCCTAGGCTGGAAGGTGTTTTTTTTATTTATTTATTTATTTTACATCCAAGCAGGAAAAAAAATAGGACAATATTAAATGAAAACAAGGGCGAAAAAGGTTGACATAAACTAAATGGTAAATGGGTTATACTAGTAAAGCGCTTTTCTACCTTTAAGGTACTCAAAGCGCTTTGACGCTATTTCCACATTCACCCATTCACACACTCATTCACACACTGATGGCGGGAGCTGCCATGCAAGACCCTAATCATGACCCAACAGGAGCAAGGGTGAAATGTCTTGCTCAAAGACACAACGGATGTGACTAGGTTGGCAGAAGCTGAGGGTCGAACCAGGAACCCTCAAGCTGCTGGCACAGCCGCTTTACCAACTAATATTCATATTCCAATCATGTTTTTTTTTGTCTTGTCAATGGGTGGGACAAGTTCGGAATATATCCAATCACAGCTCTATAATGGCGTACATTGAAAGAGGGGTGGGAGTTACTTATGAAGGACGGCCAATCAAATGCTTTTCCTCTTCAGATTAGGAATTTAGTAGTTCCCGCCAAGAACAAAACCAAAATTTGTAGCTTTTACATTGTTCCACATTGTAATATGTGTAAATCTGGGATAAAGTGAAAAGGACTCATTTATATGTTACTCCTATGATGCCATCAGCAGGCAAGTTATCGATCGGGACATCACAATTGTAAGTTAAATCAGTCAAACATCCTTCAGCCCTTAATTACAAATGCCTCAAAGGGTTGCACAAACCACAGTGACATCCGGGCAAAAATAAAACTCAACCCATAGGGCAGTGGTTCTCAACCTTTTTTCATTGATGTACCCCCTGTGAACATTTTTTTAATTCAAGTACCCCATAATCAGAGAAAAACATGTTTGGTTGAAACAAAGAGATAAAGCAGTAAAATACAGCACTATGTCATCAGTTTCGGATTGATTAAATTGTATAACAGTGCAAAATATTGCTCATTTGTAGTGGCGTTTCTTAAACTATTTTGGAAAAAAGATATACAAATAACTAAAAACTTGTTGAAAAATAAACAAGTGATTCAAATTTAAATAAAGATTTCTACACATAGAAGTAATCATCAACATAAAGTGCCCTCTTAGGGAATTTTAATAGAGATCCATATGGATTCATGAACTTCATTCTAAGCATTTCTTCACAAAAAAAGAAAATCTTTAACATCAATATTTATGAAAAAATTTAGCTGTCAACACTGAATATTTCATTGCTGCAGTTCTTTTCACAGTTTATGAACTTACATTCATATTTTGTTGAAGTATTATTCAATACATATATTTATATATGATTTTTGCATTGTTGCTATTTTTAGAATATTTTTTTAAATCTCACGTACCCCTTGGCATACCTTCAAGTACCCCCAGGGGTACGCGTACCCCCATTTGAGAACCACTGCCGTAGGGAACAATGAGAAACCTTGGAGGTGACTGCAGATGTGGGGTGCATGCAGGTGATCAGACTTACAACAAACTAACCATACATTACTCAAAATCACCAGTCAATCAAAGTTCATTTCATGTAGCCCTAAATCATGATTACCTCAAAGGGCTGCACAAGCCACAGCTACATCATCGGCTCAGATCCCACATTAGGGCAAGAAATTACTACTGTAGCTCTGGAGTTTTTCAGAAATAGTGAAAGACTCGGAAAATACATGAGAAAATGAAATCAGTGAAGTAAAGACACGTTCATCCTCACAGTACTGTGGTTGCTGCTATTTCGAAAAAATGTGACCGCCTTATTCCATTTGACAATCATATTACTCAGAAGATTTGGAGCTTAGTGAGAAAAAGAACCCGGAAAAAGAGATGACCTCAACTGTGTGGTGCTTATTACAATGCCATGAAGAACTATCCTTTAAGAGCATTAACCAAGTTCTAGGGGCTCAGAACTGCGGTTGTGAAATATGAAGGTTTCTTTGTTCTCATGCAACTGAGCATCGCATCTCTCATGAGAACAGATGGTCTTCTTTGTTGAAAAATAAACAAGTGATTCAAATTTAAATAAAGATTTCTGCACATAGAAGTAATCATCAACATAAAGTGCCCTCTTAGGGAATTTTAATAGAGATCCATCTGGATTCATGAACTTCATTCTAAGCATTTCTTCACAAAAAAAGAAAATCTTTAACATCAATATTTATGAAAAAATCTAGCTGTCAATACTGACAGCTAGATTCACAAGTTAAAGTATACAATCTATAAACGTATATTGCATTTGTTTTAGACATATTTGGTCGTGAGTTGGTATCATATTCTTTGTCGACGTCTTTCTGGGAGTGTTGCTGACGGAACCAGTGGCATTCCTCATGGATCCGCTCTAAGCCCAGTCCAGTTGTTATTAATAATTTTTCAGCAGAGTGAACATTAATAAACCAAATGTTTTACAGACAATATATTAGTCAGATTATCTGTAACAGAAAGATAGGAACACAGAAAAAAAAAGACCATATCAATTTAAAACATACAAAAAAAAAACAATACAATTTGTGAAAGTGATGACTCGACTGGAAATCCTCAAGCCATAGTTTAGGATGCTTTGTAATAGTTTAGAAAGTTTAACATTCTCAAACATTTATTGGGAGGCTTTTCCAAAAAACTTCTTCCTTGGACTGACAGAACTGTCCAAAGGTTGTGTTTCTGTTGGGGGTGTAAAGGTCTTCTCTGGGGGAGGCTCTGGTGCCAAAACCTGTATAAGTCCTCATCAATGTATGTGTTAGGTGGGTTCGGGGCTATTCCATAAACAACTTAAAAATGAATACAATAGTCGAAAAGAAAAATGGTATATGTTGCTTCAAATATGTTTCAAATCCATTTTAAAAAAGCATTTCTATACGTTTTAATATTCCAGTTAGTGACCAGGCAAAAAGTATGACATCTGTATCATCTTTTATGTAGATGATATTCGTCATTTTGCAATAAGTCAGACTAGAATTGTATTAAGTTTGTTAAGGTTTTATTTGGCATTGATTTTACCCAATTTGTAGAGAAACTGTAGATTTAATCTTGTCTACAGTATAGTTGAAAGCTATATTGCTTTGTCGCTTTACTTTACATTAACGTACATCTTTTTGTTAAAAAAAAATACATTTTTCAATTGAACATGAAAACATGTGGTCAATATCAAATCAACTGAATCTTTTGAGTGGAAGAGCATCAACAATTAGTGGGTTTACCTTCTGTATATTGAGTATTTTCAGATATGAAAAACATACTGGATATGAATAAAATATTTATATGAAATGCAGTTTGCAGTAATTAAAATCTGCAGATGGAACTGTATACAATATTTATTGATGATGTTATCATTTCCATGTTTTTTTTTTTTTTTCATAGTAGAGACAGACATTGGCTTTTACAGGGAATATCTTGGAGGTGGAGCTGGGACAGTTCTGAGTTCCTGGGAATGTTTCTGTGAGGGTCACATACAAAGATTTGTTCGAGGTGGATGGTGTTGAGAAAGTAAGAAGGATTGACGCCGCTTGGATTAAAAGTAGTCCAGGGCAGCACGAGTCTAAGGCTTCTTCTGTGAGTGTGTGCAAAAGTACACTGTCACCAAGATGAGTCATTTAGGCTTTTAGGATGTCAGTCTGTCTTTCCTTCCTAGAGACCATTCCAAAACATTTCCTCAAACCTTAAGAGCCATTTTTAAATCCATTGACAACCACAAAGAAACTTCTTTTTTTTTTCCTTTTTTTTTTACAAGGGTTTCTGAAAGGCTTTCAAGAGCATACATGTTAATCCGCTTTCAGAGCCCCTTAAGTACAATATACAGTAGTCACTTTGTATAGTATAAATATGTGAAATTTAAATTTACAAGGTTTTGCCAAAGAGCAGTCTTTGCATTTTTTTTTACACAAGTATAAAAATATATGAAACAAAAATGCTGTGAAGTACAAAGACATATTAAAGTGTTGAACTTGAAGTCGACCTCACTTACATGCCAGTTGCCAGTGTACTCTGAGAAGGAAATACATACAAATGAGAAGATGAATATGCACAGTGCACTTTCACTAAAACATACTCCTTGTGATCCTACATTCACTAATAACTACTACCAAAAATTACAAAGCAGTATTAGGGCAGCACTGAAAAGTTTCAAAATGAGGAAAACATAACAACTGTAAACTTAAGGTATTTAATTCTATTTTTTTCTAAAGAAAAAAAGCAATAATATTAGAGAAAAAAATGATCAGCACTCGGAATATCACATAATGTTTTCTCGAAAAAAAAAAACATTTATTCTTGTGTACTCTAGTAATTTTAAAGTAAGTTAAAGTTAAAGTTAAAGTACCACTGATAGTCACACACACACACTAGGTGTGGTGAAATGACTCTTTGCATTTAAACCAATCCCCTTGGAGGTGAGGGGAGCAGTGAGCAGCAGCGGTGGCCGTGCTCGGGAATTATTTTGGCGATTTAATCCCCAATTCCAACCCTTGATGCTGAGTGCCAAGCAGGGAGGCCATGTGTCCCATTTTTATAGTCTTTGGTATGACTATAAAACTCAGGACCTACCAATCTCAGGGCGGACACTAACCACAAGGCCACTGAGTAAGCAAGTACTGTCATAATATAATTATGGTTTCCTTTTCAGTGTGGCCCTGCTACTCCTTCGTAAATAATAATGATTAAAATTGAACATATTTAAAATGGCCAATGTTTTTTGTTTAGACTGAAACAATATTGTTATTTCTTAGTGTACTGTATGTAGTAAAACAATTGTAAACAATGTTAACGGATATAAAACACAAATGTTCCACAGAAACATCTTAAACAAGTTCTCTGTCCTTGAAGTTTTTCTTGTGTAATTGTTATATTTTCAGTAGTGTGTATC
This sequence comes from Nerophis ophidion, assembly GCF_033978795.1. Taxonomy (NCBI): domain Eukaryota; kingdom Metazoa; phylum Chordata; class Actinopteri; order Syngnathiformes; family Syngnathidae; genus Nerophis; species Nerophis ophidion. Next base: position 59,678,356 of record NC_084614.1, read on the forward strand.
GCCGTGACCTGAGATGATTTAAATCCGGGGCTACTGGTTGTGAGTGAAAACAAGGTACAGTTTTGTTTCTCCTAATTCCTGGTGCAACAAATTCTGCAAAACAAACCAAAAAAAAAAACATGTTAGTTGCAAAATAATATATTCTACATTCCTGATTACATGTTTGGCAAAACCAACCAAATTAGTTTGGGACAAAAAGTGATCAAATGAGACTGTAAAATATATACTATGTACATTGTTTCCCACATCAGCCTATGCATTGTTCTTATGATGAAATAGAAATTACACTGGGATTCCCATATTGTTCAGTTCTGTAGAAAGCTCACAATCATTAATTTATTTACAACAATTACATATTCCAATTGATTGGTGAGGTTATAGCTGATATTTACATACTTAGCTAGAATTGACTTTAGGAACATTATCTCAAATGGGCGTTAAAATCATCTTTACCTATATAAAACATAATTTTCTTGGTTACAACTTAATATGATATATTTTTACTTACTTATACAATAAACTCATTTATCAAAGATAAAATGTTTTAGTTTTGAACACTAAACAAAAAACAGCAAAACGTGTGTGCAACTGTCAGTGGCTTCCATAGCACAAGGTCCTGACCCTGATGATTGCATGTAAACATCAGGTCCGAGGCTGCCAGGTTTACACTGAATTTTCTTGAGTTGAAATTGTATCATAGAAACAAGTGAGTCATTAAAATTATTTTACTAATTAGTCATTTATGAACAGAGTATCATGGCTATGTTTTTGTAGAAACCTGAAATATTAAGTGATCAATAGGGTTGTGCATTATAGACTATATATGATTCAAATTATATACAGTTGGTGGGCAATAGAGCTTTTAATATTATCGTGATAAAACACGTTGATGGCACATTCTATCTGTGTCCCGCAAATTTGACGGCAACAAGCAAACGACCGCATCCTCAACGCGAAGTAGCGTCTTTGCTAAGGAGCTGGCGGATATTGTCGCTCCACAGTGAAAAGCCACATCCTCAAGGCAATGTAGCGGCCAACTAATTATCACCTCCATGGTAGCAAATAATGTATATTTCTTACACTCCATAGTGTATAGTGTCGGGGGATACAATAAGTATATTATCTGCTAATGGTCAATACTACAGTGATTAGATCAAGATTTTACGATCTCAATATAGTTTTTTTCATATATGTTATTGTTTAGAAACTCAGGAAAGTTTTAATTACAAAAAACAACAGATTTAAATCAGAGCCAATATAAGTTTTTGCTTATGTTAAGTTATTTAGAAGTACTGTATTTTTCGGACTATAAGTCACTTTTTTTTTTCATAGTTCGGCCGCAGGTAAGACTTAAACCAAAGCGCGACTTAGGTGTGAAATTATTAACATATTACCGTAAAACATCAAATAATAATATTTAGCTCATTCAGGTAAGGGAGTAGACGTATAAGGTTTTTATCGGATTTAGCAAATAGGAGTGACAGATTGTTTGGTAAACGTATAGCATGTTCTATATGTTATAGTTATTTGAATGACTCTTACCATAATATGTTACGTTAACATACCAGGCACCTTCTCAGTTGGTTATTTATGCGTCAGATAACGTACACTTCTGCGATGAGATGGTGACTTGTCCAGGGTGTACCCCGCCTTCCGCCCGATTGTAGTTGAGATAGGCGCCAGCGCCCCCCGCGACCCCAAAGGAAATAAGCGGCAGAAAATGGATGGATAACGTACACATATGCAGCCTGTTGTTCACTATTCTTTATTTATTTTAAATTGCCTTTCAAATGTCTATTCTTGGTGTTGGGTTTTATCAGATACTTTTCCCCAAAAAATGTGACTTATACTCCAGTGCGACTTATATATGTTTTTTTCCTTCTTTATTATGCATTTTCGGCAGGTGCGATTTATACTCCAAAGCGATTTGTAATCCAAAAAATATGGTAAGTATTGGGTTTATTTTGCTCAAAATATTGTACTTAATGGAAGTGAATAAGGATATTTAATTTGTATTGTTACACTTCCATCCTCTGTCTTTTTCTATTTGATTATGATTGTGTTTAAATTCATAGGTGTGAACATTGGTATGGCCAATAATGCCCCTGTAACTGTTTGGTGTTGGGTCGTATCCAAAATTGTCGTATTGTCGTACCCACACAATAGAATAATGAGATATTGTTACATTTTAACAGAACAGTGAATAGAACCATAATACTACTCCCACAAATGTTACCGCATACATCACCTGCCAAATTAATATGCTTTATAACTTGTTTTGAAATAGTTCAATTAATATTTTTAGCGCATAAAGCTGCAAATCATATCGTAATATAGAATTTAGGCCACATCGCCCAACCCTATTAGTCACTGACACAAAATCAATGTTAAAACATAGTTTGTGTTTTAGGTAAACCCGGGAAATGTATTTGTTAGTTTTTCTGACTCTATGAAAAACCAACACACATAAACATACAAAATTCCCCTGAAAACACAAAGTTGAGTGATGTGTCCGTTACAGGACATAAACAGCTAGATTTTCTAAAATCTGATAGTGACTTTAGCCATTAAGACCGTACACCATTGCCATGTCTAAGGGTCAAAGTCTACATTCTGGATTGAAATGTCAGTTTTGGAAAGTATTTGGATTTTACTTTTACATTTCAAATTCTACATCCAAAAACTATTTTTTTTTTGTACTAAAGCCCCACTGAGGTATTTAATTTGCAAAAAAAAATGGAAGTAAATAGAAAAAAAATCATTGTCAAAAATGTTTAATAGCCTTTTTGGTTTTAATTGTATATTATTTCAAATACAATTTTTACATTTTTAATTTTTCACGTTCTACTGAAGTTCCAGTAATTAGAACCTTACAGTATAAGCACCGGGAGTTGTACCAATGGTGCAGCCTCTATGGCTTTTAGCATTTTGTGTGCAAAACATTTATACAAAATTTCCCTTTGTAAATGCGAAAAGACACTGAAATGTATATTTTTAAATCATAATATTTTCAACTTACTGTTCTTATAATGACCTGATTGAATCACAGCCAAGTCAGCAAGAAGAATAAGTCATTTTAGGAATGGATATAATGAGTTAAGGTTTGTGCTTTTATGTATGTGTGCAAAGCTACTTTCTTTACTTATTAGCACAGTTAGCATGCTGTTGTTTGTCCTTACAGAAATATTACTAGATGATATTTCTTTGGCCCAGTTTACTCTGCAAGTGTCGCAGATTGGATATTTTTTGCCAATCTAAACGCTCCGATTTGTTTCAAATCTGAAACCGATTGTAATCGGATCTTTTCAAATCTGACTGTAGTCTAAACAGCAGTACGACCAGAGTTTGACTTTTACGTCATCATTGGGAAAGCTACCTCATTCCTGTGTGCTAAAAAAAGACGTTGCCCTTCAGCAAAAGTGGATACATCATCACAACATCCGGTTTCGCTGAGCAAAGTATTTTCTCTGTAGCCAAATTTTCGGTGCATCATGAGTCAAGCATGCGGAAATCATCGGCTATATGTAATATATATATATATATATATATATATATATATATATATATATATATATATATATATATATATATAATTTGATTCCAAATAAATAACAAATGTTGGACTTAAATTGACGTGTACGCAGTAGCGTATTTGCATGTTACGTACATTACATAAGTTGTTTACTCAGTGGAGTTGAAAAATAAAGCTAACGTAGATCCACGCTGATGTCAGTGTCTCCTATACTTAACAGCCATAACTGAAACTTGGAACCCTCCCAAATATATTACACTATATATTCATACATTTTATACCTTTAATTAATTTTCACGTTAAAAAATAATTATAAAAATTTAAAGTGTGGTGACTTTTATTTTGCAAAGTAGTAGTATTAGCAACTTCCTTGTTCATTTACGGAATCTGGTTTACCTCTATTGTTTTTTACTTTATCGAACTGCGCATGAATGTGATGTCGGGGCCACATCGGGGCCTGTACACGTTTATACTGGAGTCTGATAAAGATCACATTTTACTAGCAGTGTAACCATTAAGCTGATGAAAAAAAATCACATTTGGGCTACTTCGGCCTACAGTGTAAACATAGTCAAATACCACTAAATCCATAAACTTCCAGTGCTTATTCATATATGTGTTATTATTGTATTATCCGAATGATGAATAAAAGAGTGTCCGAAAAATAGTATTTACAATATGTTCGAATAAATTATTAACAAAACAATTTCATTAGTATTCATCTCAAATGACCTGATACATTTAAACGTGTATATAGTTTGGCAATAACATACTGTACTGTAAATATAATTAATTAAAAAAAAGTATGAAAAACCAATATGTGTAAATTCTAAAAAAAAATATTTTAAAACAGGCACCTTTTGTTTTATCTTCCCTCTATAAGCTTTTCATGTGTAAGTCAGCAAAATGTGGCATTCCAAGACATGATGTATCCGGTCCTGGATGTAGTGTCCGTCTAGTTTTACAAGACACAAATATAACTACTTAAATTAAATACATAGAAGACATTTTGAAGTTATTTTTCTGTCTGCAGTCCTCCTTTTTAGTTGACATAGTAAAGCCAGTAAACGATGTTGAAGAAGGAAAAGACCGTTGGGAAGATCATCCTCGACCATTTGTCTATGGAGTTGACATCAGTCAAGTCTGGTATGTTGATCTTTAGCTGCGAGGTGCGCCTCCTTAGTCGAGTCTTCTTCTGAGTCATGTGGCGCTCCAATGTGTTTCGGCCAAAGTTGTGGCGGGCCAGCCCTGCTTTGCGGTACTGCAGGGTGGAGCTGTCGTATGTTAGCATGGTGTTCCGGGGGTCGTTCAGACCCAGGGCCAGCTCTGTAATCCCCATGTCGTTCTTGATGTCGAGGGTGCTCAGCAAGATGTTTTCATGTTGGTCCATCTGTTTAAGGGAAACATCAAGATTGCTTCTGGTCAATCAGTATAATACAACAGTCTGTTCTTACAGTGAGACGAATAAGCATTATCTGCCCAATTTTGAGGGATTAACAAAATATCTGTCAGGTCTGAAACTTTGCTAAGCGATCACCACAAAATATTGCGGCTTTGGAGCACGGATGTTTTAATCAGGGTTTAATGCTCACGATTCCGATCATCCATGTGTAAGATTGGCCGATATCAATTTTAAAATGTTTTCATATACACTACAGCAGGGGTCACCAACGCGGTGCCCGCGAGCACCCGGTCGCCCGTAAGGACCAGACAAGTCGCCCGCTGGCCTGTTCTAAAATAGCTCAAATAGCAGCAATTACCAGTGAGCTGCCTCTATTTTTTTAATTTTATTTATTTGCTGGTCTCGATTTGCTCGAAATTTTTAATTCTAAGAGAGACAAAACTCAAATAGAATTTGAAAATCCAAGAAATTTTTTTAAAGACTTGGTCTTCACTTGTTTGAATAAATTCATTTATTTTTTTATTTTGCTTCTTATAACTTTCAGAAAGACAATTTTAGAGGAAAAATACAATTTTAAAAAGGAATTTAGGATTTATAAACACATATACCCTTTTACCTTTTAAATTCCTTCCTCTTCTTTCCTGACAATTTTTTTTTTATTGTAAAGAATAATAAATACATTTTAATTTAATCATTCATTTTAACTTCTGTGTTTTCGACGAAGAATATTTGTGAAATATTTCTTCAAACTTATTATGATTAAAATTCAAAAAAATAATTCTGCCAAATCTATAAAAACTTTAGAATCAAATTTAAATCTTATTTCAAAGTCTTTTGAATTTCTTTTAAAATTTTTGTTCCAGAAAATCTAGAAGAAATAATGATTTGTCTTTGTTAGAAATATAGCTTGGTCCAATTCGTTATATATTCTAACAAAGTGCAGATTGGATTTTAACCTATTTAAAACATGTCATCAAAATTCAAAAATTCATCTTAATCAGGAAAAATTACCAATGATGTTCCATAAATTATTTTTTAAATTTTTTTCAAAAAGATTTAATTAGCTAGTTTTTGTCTTATTTTTTTTTCGGTTGAATTTTGAATTTTAAAGAGTCGAAATTGAAGATAAACTATATTTCAAAATTTAATTTTACATTTTTTCCTGTTTTCTCCTTTTTTAAACCGTTCAATTAAGTGTTTTTTTTATCATTTATTCTCTACAAAAAACCTTCTGTAAAAGGAAAAAAAATGTACGACGGAATGACAGTCAGAAATACCAATGTATATATATATATATATATATATATATATATATATATATATATATATATATATATATACACATACAGATTTATTTATTAAAGGTAAATTGAGCAAATTGGCTATTCCTGGCAGTTTTTTGAAATGTGTATTAAACTGGTAGCCTTTCGCATTAATCATTACCCAAGAAGTAGCTCTTGGTTTCAAAATGGTTGGTTACCCCTGCACTACAGTATATTGCCAAAAGTATTTGGCCACCCATCCAAATAATCATAATCAGGTGTCGTAATCACTTGGCCCGGCCACAGGTGTATAAAATCAAGCACTTAGGCACAGATACTGTTTCTACAAACATTTGTGAAAGAATGGGTCACTCTCACGAACTCAGTGATTCCCAGCGTGGAACTGTCATAGGAGGCCACCTGTGCAGCAACAAGTCCAGTCGCGTGATTTCCTCGCTCATAAATATTCCAAAGTCAACTGTTGGCTTTATTATGACAAAATGGAACAATTTGGGAACAACAGCAACTCGGTCACCAAGTGGTAGACCACGTAAACTGACAGAGAGGGGTCAGCGGATGCTGAAGCGCATAGTGCAAAGAGTTCGCCGACTTTCTGCACAGTCAGTTGCTACAGAGCTACAAACTTATGTGACCTTCCAATTAGCCCACATACAGTACACAGAGAGCTTCATGGAATTGATTTCCATGGCCGAGCAGCTGCAGCTAAGCCATACATCACCAAGTTCAATGCAAAACGTCGGATGCAGTGGTGTAAAGCATGTCGCCACTGGACTGTAGACCAGAGAAAACGCACACGTTCTATGGAGTGATGAATCCCGCTTTTCTATGTGGCAATCTGATGGATGAGTCTTGGTTTGGAAGTTGTCAGGAAAACGGTACATTTCGGACTGCATTGTGCCGAGTGTGAAATATGGTGGAGGAGGAATTATGGTGTGGAGTTGTTTTGCAGGAGTTAGGCTTGGCCCGTTAGTTCCAGTGAACGTAACTTTGAATGCTCCAGGACACAAAAACAGTTCAGACAATTCCATGTTCCCAACCTTGTGGGAACAGTTTGCCGTGGGCTCCTTCCTCTTTCAACATGACTGTGGACCAGTGCACAAAGCAAGGTCCATAAAGGCATGGATGACAGAGTCTGGCGTAGATGAACTTGACTGGTCTGCACAGAGTCCTGACCTGAACCCGATAGAACAGTTTTGGGATGAATTCGAAAGGAGACAACAGAGCCAGACATTCTCATCCAACATCAGTGTGTGACCTCACCAATGCGCTTTTGGAAGAATTTTCAAAAGTTCCTATTAAAACACTCCGCAACCTTGTGGACAGCCTTCACAGAAGAGTTGAAGCTGTAATAGCTACAAAAGGTGGACCGACATCATATTGAACCCTATGGGTTAGGAATGGAATGATACTTCAAGTTCATATGTGAGTCAAGGTGTCAGGCTTTCCACTGACAGTTTGTTTGTGTTTTAGTTTTTCCTCTGTGTGCTTAGTATTTCCTGTCCTTAGTTCCTGTCAGCACTCTTATTTTGGTTCAGCTTCCTGTTTGTCTCCCTGAGTGCTTTGTTTCCCCTCAGCTGCGACTGGCGTCAATCAGCCCGGCCCTATTTTACCTGCTTTGTTCGTCCAGTCAGGGCTGGATTATTGTTTTGTCGATGTAACTTCTTGTCGCTGTTGTCATTGCTACCTGTCGTGTCGTGTCGTGTCGTATCTTGTCGGGTCAATGCAGCGTTGCGGTAAGCTATGTTTAGTTAGATGCTTTTAGCTTACTGTTTTTTGTTACCTGCTTCCAGTTTGTTTTCTTATTATAAGTATGACTTAAATATTCTGCTAGATACCTGCTAGCTTCTACGCTAGGCCTTTTTGTTTGTTATCCGCCCACGTGCGCGCTTTTTGTTTGTACCCTTTTTTTGGGTTTCGTTCTAGTATTTTATATTAAATCATGTTTTCTCACTCCATGTCTGCCTCCATTTATGCATCTTGGGGTTCGTCACAAACAAACTCTGACACAAGGCAGGTGGCCAAATACTTTTGGCGATGTAGTGTATATCTAGTGAGTGCTAGTGACAATTTAAAAAAATCAAAACAGTTATTAAACAAGTTTCTTATTTGTCTTTTATTACATACAATATTTTGATCGAACAAAGTCAATAGTATGCAATAAATAAAGAAAAGTAAAAACTACTATCTATTACTCATTTAGATAATTTAGTGTTTGCCCTTTGTCCTTCTGTCAACATTAACAAAAAAAAAAAAAAAAAAAGGTTTTGAGAAAATAAACATCAACCGTATCCTTTTAGTATCGATCATAAACTGGTACGACCAGTGGTATCGACACCATCCATTTATTTACAGTGCTGACACACCCACAGTGGTTATTATATTATCCTCTCTCTAGACCAGTGGTTCTTAACCTGTGTTCGATCGAACCCTAGAGGTTCGGTGAGTCGACCTCAGGGGTTCGGCGGAGATCAAAACACACTCGACTCTTCGTGTAAATACAAACTTCTCCCTGTTGGCATATTACAGATACGGCAACAGCTAACTGATTTGCAGGTGTGTAATTTGTTGTGAGTTTATGCACTGTCTTGGTTTTGTTGTTTGAACAAGGTGATGTTCATGCAGGGTTCATTTTGTGCACCAGTAAAAAAAAACATGGTAACACTTTAGTATGGGGAACATATTCCCCATTTATAAGTTGCTTATTAACATGCAAATTAGTAACATATTGTGCTCTTAACTAGTCATTAAGTACTAATTAATGCCTTAATCGGCATGGCCTTATTATAACCCTAACCCTCTAACCCTGACCCTAACCAAATAACTCTAAATTAAGTCTTTATTACTTAGAATATGTTCCCCTAGAGTCCAAATAACTCAAAATTAAGTCTTTGTTACTTACAATATGTTCCCCTGTACTAAAGTGTTACCAAAAACATACAACTTTGTCTTGAATTTAAAGATAAATAAACATTTTATTTTTCAGTAAAGAAGTGTTCGGTGAATGCGCTTATGAAACTGGTGAGGTTCGATACCTCCAACAAGGTTAAGAACCCCTGCTCTAGACTCTTATCAATCTATTTGTTAAATTCCTGTTAATAACTGCTTACTTTCTGCGGTAACGGGGTTCCATCTACACTTTTTAAAGTTAACTAAGCACTTATATCTTGGACTTCTTCATAGCGAGCTTAGTGGTTAGCTTTGTTATTAGCATGCCTGCTTCTGATTGCACTCGGTGTGTAAAATGTTTTTGCCTTGTCCTCCAGTGATAGTTAAACTGAAGATACTAAGAAATGTAGTTTATTTCCTCTAATGGAAGTGTTTCATTTTAACTTAGGGGGGGCGGGTCCACACTGTGTATGGAAACAGATATTTAGCTGCCAGCCACTTGTGAGCTAAAGGCCTAAAAATAAAATATGTCAGCCAATAGGCAATAGCAATCATGTACTTATTCTTGAAAAATCTTCCAATACATCAATCGGCACATCCGTAATTATCCGAACTCAAATCAAATTCAAAGTACCTTTATTTATTGTATTACTTTCTCTCTTTGTTAAATAAAGCTACCAACCAATTAAGCACTGTCTATGTCTTTGTAAGTAGGCAAAATTCTCCCTGCGATTACATAACCGTTTGATGAACATAAATGCTCAATTGTTCATATGTAAATATGAAATTTAAAATGCATATTAGCTTAGTGTGACTTGGGCAAAAACTGCTTTGCAGGTGTATACTATCTGTCTTACATAAAGAGCTAAGTTGTTTTTACACTGATATTTACGATATCAAGCGGCCCATAAAATAAAACAGTCGGTCCAGCTGAGCTACTGCATCGTTTTCTATTACCGTATTCTTCTGGTCCCCAAGTCCAATGGCGGCGTCGTCCATAAAAATGGGCTCCCACATTGAGTCATGACCATCGAGTTCCCTTTGTTTCATCCTCGTGTACAAGGTGTCATCTCGGCCGACGACATTGCCCACCAGCCACTGCAAGTGCAAACGATCACTCTGGTTACCTAACGAGTACTGGGATGATTTAGCTTGTGTAGGTGGCAACAACATGCAGTTTATGCAACAGTTATTACTTAAATTCACAGGTAACGACACCGGCTACAGTATACAAATCACTTCTAAGAAGATTATTTTCTTTGATTTGACAGTACTAATAGACCATTTTAACTACCGTGCACATGTGACGGTGGCTTTTTGGGGTTCAGATTATGCAAAAGCTAATGCAATGCCAATGTTAAACTCCAGAAATTGGGAAAGTCTAAAAGTCCATGTGTATTTCAAAACGTTGACTGGGATCTACCCAGGATGGGGTAGTCTGATGTCACACACAAATGGTGGTGACCATGAAGACACAAACTATCAGTAGTTTTCTCAAATTCTAAAAAAAAAAAAATGAAATTAAAGCAAAAATAACGAAGCAAATACAAACCCCGTTTCCATATGAGTTGGAAAATTGTGTTAGATGTAAATATAAACGGAATACAATGATTTGTAAATCATTTTCAACCCATATTCAGTTGAATAGATTAGATTAGATTAGATTAGATAGTACTTTATTTATATGCTACAAAGACAACATATTTGACGTTCAAACTGATAAACATTTTTTTTTTTTTTTGCAAATAATCATTAACTTTAGAATTTGATGCCAGCAACACGTGACAACAAAGTTTGGAAGGGTGGAAAAAAATAATGATAAAGTTAAGGAATGCTCATCAAACACTTATTTGGAACATCCCACAGGTGTGCAGGCTAATTGGGAACAGGTGGGTGCCATGATTGGGTATAAAAACAGTTTCCCAAAAAATGTTCAGTCTTTCACAAGAAAGGATGGGGCGAGGTACACCCCTTTGTCCACAACTGCATGAGCAAATAGTCAACAGTTTAAGAACAACCTTTCTCAAAGTGAAATTGCAAGAAATTTTGGGATTTAAACATCTACGGTCCATAATATCATCAAAACGTTCAGAGAATCTGGAGAAATCACTCCAGGTAAGCGAAATGGCCGGAAACCAACACTGAATGACCGAGACCTTCGATCCCTCAGACGGCACTGTGTAAAAAACAGACATCAATCTCTAAAGGATATCACAACATGGGGTCAGGAACACTTAAAAATAAACACTGTCACTAAATACAGTTCCTCGCTACATCTGTAAGTGCAAGTTAAAGCTCTACTATGCAAAGCGAAAGCCATTTATCAAGAACATTCAGAAACGCCGCTGGCTTCTCTGGGCTCAAGATCATCTAAGACAGACTGATGCAAAGTGGAAAAGTGTTCTGTGATCTGCCGAGTCAACATTTCAAATTGTTTTTGGAAATATTTGACATTGTGTCATCCGGACCAAAGGGGAAGCGAACCATCCAGACTGTGATCGACGCAAAGTTCGAAAGCCAGCATCTGTAATGGTATGGGGGTGCTTTAGTGTCCAAGGCATGGGTAACTTACACATCTGTGAAGGCACCATTAATGCTGAAAAGTACATACAGGTTTTGGAATGACATATGCTGCCATCTAAGCGCCGTCTTTTTCATGGACACCCCTGTTTATTTCAGCAAAACAATGCCGAGCCACATGCAGCACGTGTTACAACAGTGTGGCTTCGTAAAAAAAGAGTTTGGGTACTTTTCCTGGCCCGCCTGCAGTGGAGCATTATGAAGCGTAAAATACAACAGTGGAGACCCGGGATTGTTTTACGACTGAAGCCCTACATAAAACAAGAATGGGAAAGAATTCCACTTTCAAAGCTTCAACAATTAGTTTTCTCAGTTCCCAAACGTGTATTGAGTGTTGTTAAAAGAAAAGTTGATGTAACACAGTGAACATGCCCTTTCCCAACTACTTTGGCACGTGTTGTAGCCATGAAATTCTAAGTTAATTATTATTTGCAAAAAAATAAAAATAAAGTTTATGAGTTTGGACATCAAATATCTTGTCTTTGTAGTGCATACAATTGAATATGGGTTGAAAAGGATTTGCAAATCATTGTATTCCGTTTATATTTACGTCCAACACATTTTTCCAACTCATATGGAAACGGGGCTTGTACTATGTGGATTGGTATGCTAAGGCTTAGCATACCAATCCACACAGTGGAAACATTAAAAACATAGTTTAGTAGCTGAGCTCTGTTTTTTTATTTACTTCCAACTTTTGTTTGCCTGAGAGGCGTTTACTGCATATGGTGTAGATGTGAGCCAATGTAAATCCAATCTTTTGTAATTTCGTGATTTCTCACATGTTTTCATTGATATTACAATGATTATTTTGGGTTACATTTGTTTTTTTTTGGTTGATTTTGGAATGTCACTGCCCATCTTACTTTGTTTGGATCCATCCTCATCTTTTCATTGTTGGCTGTAGCCGTTTTCTCCGCAGCCCTCTTCTGGCGCTGAGGACCCTTTCCGAAGAAGATGTAGTTGACCAGCGCGTACTCCAGGAGGGCCAGAAACACAAAGACGAAGCATCCCATGAGGTACATGTCAATAGCTTTGACATATGGAATTTTGGGGAGGGTTTCTCTCAGGTGGGTGTTGATGGTAGTCATGGTCAGCACCGTGGTAATACCTGAAAAAAAAAAATGATCACAATAAAAAAAACAGACGATTTGCAATGATTGAAAAATAAATGTTGTGGTTTATTCCAACAATACTTTATGGTTGCCTATTTATCTTGTCAGACTTACCTAAACAACTTTAGACCTTGCTTTGGGGGATTTGATAATAATATGCTTTGTTTAATTCAAATGTCAAACTTGGTCTTGTTCATTAGCAGAGAATTATAACTGAGAAACGTTTTAGTTGCTTTCAAAGGTTTTAAGATGTTTTTTTAGTTAGATTGATCTTGCATTTAAAGTATCTTCCAGGCTTATGAATGGATTTGAGATTCCCCATAGTTGTATAGGCCGTATGTTACAATGTTGTCCCATGACCGTCAGTTAACAATCACCAAATTATTAGACATCTGCCACAGAGCTTCCAGATGACCATCACCAAAAAAAAGAACAATCTGCAAACAAACATGTTAATGCCGAAAATCATTGTCAGAATAAAGCTCCCTGAATCTCATACAGCTTGAGGGGTGACTAAACGTTTTGCCAACTCTGCTGACCCGTTTCCATTATGAGGCATTACCTTTTTCTTTTCATTAAATCCCCTAAATGCCCCTGACCACCGCCCAAGCCCCAAATCACTAAATGCAGCTCAGTCTTCAATCAGCGAAATTGCCTTGTCGACTAGAGCGAGGAATGGATGGATGGATGGATGGTTGGATGAAGCTGACTAGGGCAGTGTCAGGTCAAAAGAAGCTAGGGAGCACTCAAACAGGTAGAGTAAGCTAGGAACCACTTAAGAAGTGTTTTGGTTTACATAATCGAGTCTGACGGTAGAAATCCTAGTAAAGTTAAGAAAAAATAGACATGCTATCCATTTTAAAACTGTATTTTTTGGGTATTTATTAAAAACGTGGGATCTTTTTAAAGTCTAGATCAATGGTTCTTAACCCTGGTTCGATCGAACCCTAGGGGTTCGGTGAGTCAGCCTCAGGGGTTCGACGGAGCCTCTGCCGCGGGGATCAAGACACACCCAACTCATCGTAAAAATTAAAACTTTTCCCTATCGGCATATTATGGATACCCCCGAACAATGTTCCCTCTAATTTCCATCTGATTTACAGGGGTGTAATTTGTTGTGAGTTCATGCACTGTGTTGGTTTTGTTCTTTGGACAAGGTGATACTCATGCACGGTTCATTTTTGTGCACCAGTAAAAAAACATATAATCTTTCACTAAAGAAGGGTTCGGTGAATGCGCATATGAAACTTGTGGGGTTCGGTACCCCCCACAAGGTTAAGAACCACTGGTCTAGATTAAGGGTCCTCAATCACATTTTCCAAAAGACATAATTTCTTTGGGCTGTCACTGAAAAAAAAGATATATAATTGTAATAATGCACATGTGAATAAAATATTATTTTAGTGAAAATTATCATAATGACACATTAGCATGTTATTTACCTGAAATGATTTGAACACAGGTATCCTTGTTCAGAGAGCAAGCGTCATTACTCATTACCCAGCTGGGTTGCATATGATGTAACATCCCCTTTTCTTCTTTGCGGCTTAATGCACACAATGGTCAATCAGCTTGAGCGTACCATTAAAACAAGTGAGTGTGGGTGTAGAGTTTGAGGAAAACATTCCATATTACTTTTCTATTCTTGAGTGTTACAATCATTCGAATAGAGAGATAGGAAATTGCTTTCATAGAGTACCGAAATAAGTGGTTCATTAATTAAATGAAGTCAGGGAAAAAACTAAAGAGCGCCGAAGGAAATGGCTCTTAAAAATGATCCCTTTCATCATCTTGTGGAACACAATAAGACCGTGCTCGTGTCTGCAGCAATCACTTTGTACAATGTTTTTTTGAACATTAGATTTGTTTGAGAAACCTTTTAGTCTCTACTATATTAGTCATGTTTAAAAGAAGAACTAAATGTAAATAAAGGACAATAGATCACATCAGTTTATGTTCTTTTTTTTGTGGTTACTATGCCTTAATATAACTATGTAGACCAAGTTGTGCAAATAAACTAATGTCATGTTAAGTCTTACTGATAAATTCTGATTGTTGGTACAATACATCATATTTTTGCTGCCAATTTTCATAATATAAACTAAAAAGCTAAGTTGTTGTTGTGCAGTAAACCAAAGTGCTTCATTTGACATGATGACCATGTAATAGCGTATTTGATGCTATTTGTTAGCATCAAGAAAATATCATTAATAGTATTAATAAACTAAATGAATAAACCTCTCGTAGGCTCAACAGCATACTGAATCTTAATACCGCTAGCCAACATTGCTGAACAACAGAGAAATATACAGCTAAATATTGAGAGAAAATATGAAATTCACGCTATAAAAACAACTGTAGACATGAATTGTAAATGGGAATGATATTTGTAGCAGGAAATCAACTGCAAACAAACATATAATTTTCTCATTAGCGTCACCATCACAGCAGGACAACATTCGTTATGTCAATCAAAAACAATACTTACCAATGCACAAATAAATCCAACATCGTCTTTTGCGGATTAATGCTTATATTTGTCGACCCTTCCAGATGTAAAGACATGATCTGCCACCAACTTTTTCTTCTTTAAATCCTTGTAAGTGTCCAAGGAATTGAGGTCAAGGCGAGCAGTAACGTCTTGGGGACGATGAAGGGTTCAAATCTTTCAACAATTATTTTTGTAAAGAGTGTATACATCCACTCCATCCCATTTGAAATATTTGCACTGATGCAGGTAAATAAACCGTAGCCTTATTGGACTCTAGAGCATCACCTGAAACCCGGAAGTGCCTCAAGGTCACCTAGTGGATTCCTGGTTCAAATGCAATAAGCTCTCACTTAATGTAAATAAAACAAATGTTATTCTATTTCGTTCTAATAAAAACCGGACAAATACTGAGCACTGCCATATCAACATCAATGGGCAGGAAATACAGAGAGTATACTCCACAAAATTCCTGGGGGTCATCACTGACGAATACCTCAATTTCAAATGTCACATTAGCCATCTGTTTAACAAATTGTCCAAATATGTTGGCCTGTTCTTTCACCTTCGGCATTATCTTCCTCTTTATGCTCTACTTACCTTGTACAAAACTCTCTTTGAACCACATCTAAACTACTGTAATATCATCTGGTGTAACACCTTCCCTACCTACCTTCACAAATTAAAATCCATGCAAAAGAAAATTATACGGGCCCTGTCATGGTCCAAGTTTATTGCCCTCACTTGTCATCTATTTCATAAATATCATCTCTTAAGACTGACAGAGTTCAATATTCATCAAAATTCTTGTTTAACCTATCAAGTCATTTACAGGCTGAATCTTAGGCTCTGTAGCTTGGTTCCTATCTACCATCCCCAGCATGCCCACAACACTCGTAACTTTGATCTGATATTAGGCAAACATCGTTTACTGGCTTGTATCGCTCACAGTGTTGTATGCAGGGGACCAAAGATTTGGAACAAGCTTAATGAGAGCCTCAAAATGATGTATCCATTCTCCAACTTTAAAAAGAAACTAAAAAATTACCTATTAACCACATATCTTTAATGCCTCATGTGGGGTAGACTACTGTTGGGTTTTGCATGGTTGAATGTATGTATGTATATGTATGCTTGCTTTAGTACTATTAACTTGTGTTTATCATATAGCGTTGTTGTTGTTTTGTTTTTGTTTTTTGTTTTTGTGCTTGCTACCATATTTGATCTTTCCATGTATATATTGTCCTTTGGACCCCCTGTCAAAAGCTTCTTCTAGCTTATTTGGGGGACCCTTTCACGTGCCAACATCTTCAAATGATGATATTCACCACTTTTATAAATGTTATACTAATAGCAACCCAGGTATGTGCCACTCTTAATTTGTTTCCTTTATTATTTACCTATCTTTGGTAAAAAAATTTATACTTTCATTTTTTTGATATCAGGTTGAGCCAACATTGTCATGAAATTGCATATGTTATGGTCATGGGTGACAGTCAATAAATAATTAATCAAAAGATAAATTTAAATAAACTCAATTACTTTGCCGGCATCAATAACTTGCCAAATGGTTTGTTTTTATCATCTCTCGCTTCCAAAAAGGGTGCAAGAAAGTTCACTCTGTGCGTCGCTTACAACCTGACGGCAATTAGTCATTAGCAGAATTGAATGAACAGAGTGAACCCTTTCTGTCAGTCATCCACAATCTTTGCCCATCAACACAATACAAAAAAAAAAAAGAGTATGCCAAATTTGTTGGAGAATGATGGCAAAAAACGACACCAAAATAAACTATGATGAACGCAATAGATCTAAAACAAACCATTCGACATAAATTTTCCAATCGGGGAAGATATTTATAGATATATCAGTACAATTTAGAAACATTACTGTTTGACAAACATTGTTACAGGCATTGTCGAGCAAAATCTTGCTAAATTTCAGCTGAATGAGCATTAAAATATCGTTTTATTGTGTGGTTCCAGCATAGGACTTACTTACCTAGAGCCACTCTGGCGGCAGATGCATCATAGTTGATCCAAAAGGAGACCCAGGACAGAATGGTGATGAGGATTGAAGGCATGTATGTTTGCAGGATAAAGTACCCGATGTTTCTCTTCAGCTTAAAACTCAAAGACAGGCGTGGGTACGATCCTGCAAGGAAGGAAGAATCAGTGCTTCATCATCTAATCTATCTTAAAGTAGGCGGTTCAGTTTTTGGAGTTGTCGTGTTCAAGTGTTTCAGATGCGCTCGTCTTAGATTGTTAAAGTGGGAATCAGTGACAGTCATGATGCAGCAAATATAAAGTTTCAGATGGAAAACAACAGCATGCTTTTTAAGAAATTGGATAAATTTTGGTCACCAGTGTCTTTGTCTGAAATACACTATATTGCCAAAAGTATTTGGCCACCAGCCTTGACTCAGTATGAACTTTAAGTACCATCCCGTTCCTAACCCACATGGTTCAATATGATGTCGGTCCTCCATTTGCAGCTATTACAGCTTCAACTCTTCTGGGAAGGCTGTACAAAAGGTTGTGGAGTGTGTTTATAGGAATTTTCGACCATTCTTTCAAAAGCGCATTGGTGAGGTCACACACTGATGTTGGTCGAGAAGGCCTGGCTCTCAGTCTCCATTCTAATTTATCCCAAAACTGTTCTATTGGGTTTAGGTCAGGACTCTGTGCAGGCCAGTCAAGTTCATCCACACCAGACTCTCTCATCCATATCTTTATGGACCTTGCTTTGTGCACTGGTGCTTAGTCATGTTGGAAGAGGAAGGGGCTCGCTCCAAACTGTTCCCACAAGGTTGGGAGCATGGAATTGTCCAAAATGTTTTGGTATCCTGGAGCATTCAAAGTTCCTTTTATTGGAACTAAGAGGCCAAGCCCAACTTCTAAAAAACAACCCCACACATAATTCCTCCTCCACAAAATTTCCCACTCAGCACAATGCAGTCCAAAATGTACCATTCTCAATGCGCTCTCCAAACCAAGACTTGTCCTTCAGATTGCCAGATGGAAAAAAGTGATTGATTACTCCAGAGAACGTGTCCCCATTACTCTAGAGCAGGGGTCACCAACCTTTTTTAAACCAAGAGCTACTTCTTGGGTACTGATTAATGCGAAGGGCTACCAGTTTGATACACACTTAAATAAATTGCCAGGAATAGCCAATTTGCTCAATTTACTTTTAATAAATAAATATATATATATATATATATATATAAAAAGGTATTTCTGTCTGTTATTTCGTTGTACATTTTTTTTCTTTTTACGGAAAGTTTTTGTAGAGAATAAATGATGAAAAAAACACTTAATTGAACGCTTCAAAAGAGGAGAAAACGGGAAAAAAACTGAAAATTATATTTTAAAACATAGTTTAGCTTAGATTTCGACCCTTTAAAATTCAAAATTCAACCGATAAAAAGAAGAGAAAAACTAGCTAATTCGAATCTTTTAAAAAAAAAAATTAAAAATAATGTATGGAACATCATTAGTAATTTTTCCTGATTAAGATTGATTTTAGAATTTTGATGACATGTTTTAAATAGGTAAAAATCCAATCTGCACTTTATTAGAACATTTAACAAATTGGACCAAGCTATATTTCTAACAAAGACAAATCATTATTTCTTCTAGATTTTCCAGAACAATTTAAAAATAAATCCAAAAGACTTTGATAAAAGATTTAAATTTGATTCCAAAGATTTTCTAGATTTGCCAGAATATTTTTTGGGAATTTTAATTATAATAAGTTTGAAGAAATATTTCACAAATATTCTTCGTCAAAAAAACAGAAGCAATAATGAAGAATTAAATTAAAATTTATTTATCATTCTTTTCAATTAAAAAAAAAAATCTTGAAAATTGATTTAAATTGTCAGGAAAGAAGAGGAAGGAATTTAAAAGGTAAAAAGTGTTTAAAAATCCTACACTCCTTTTTAAGGTTGCATTTTTTCTCTAAAATTTTCTTTCTGAAAGTTCTAAGAAGCAAAGTAAAAAAATAAATGAATTTATTTAAACAAGTGAGGTAGAAAATGGATGGATGGATGGAAGTGAAGACAAAGGCTTTGAAATATTTTCTTAGATTTTCAAATTCAATTTGAGTTTTGTCTCTCTTAGAATTAAAAATGTCGAGCAAAGCGAGACCAGCTTGCTAGTAAATAAAAAAAAAAAAAAAAATTGAGGCAGCTTATTGGTAAGTGCTGCTATTTGAGCTATTTTTAGAACAAGCCATCGGGCTACTCATCTGGTCCTTACGGGCTACCTGGTACCCCGGGCACCGCGTTGGTGACCCCTGCTCTAGAGTCCAGTGGAGACGTGCATTACACCACTGCATCCGATGCTTTGCATTGGTCTTGGTGACGTATTTCTTAGATAGCTGCCAGGCCATAGAAACCCATTCCATGAAGCTCTCTGCGTACTTTACATGGGCTAATTGGAAGGTCACATGAAGTTTAGAGCTCTGTAGCAACTGACGCTGCAGAAAGTCTTTGCACTAAGCGATTCAACATTTGTTGACCCCTCTCTGCCAGTTTACGGGGCCTACCACATGGTGGCTGAGTTGGTGTTGTTCCCAAACTCTTCCATTTTCTCATAATAAACCCGACAGTTAACTTTGGAATATTTAGGAGCGAGGACGTTTCAGGACTGGATTTGTTGCACAGGTGGCATCTACTAAAAATTACACGCTGGAAATCACTGAGCTCCTGAGAGCGGCCCATTCTTTCACAAATGTTTGTAGAAACAGTTTCCATGGCTACGAGCTGAATTGTATACACCTGTGGCCGGGCCAAGTGATGAGGACCCCTTATTGTGATCATTTGGATGGGTGGCCAAATACTTTTGGCAGAATAGTGTATAACTACTAGTACATGGAAAAATGTTGCACAAAAGGCCTGACAATTAAACTGAATTGCAATTTACTTAAAAGTCAGGCAGAGACAGCAACGAGCTGAAGGGACAAGACTACATTAAACACCACAGAGAGTATGTGAGACCATGGCATGGCTCCCCTATTTAATATTGTTAAGTTAAGCATGAGTCACCGTAGGTTTAAGTTCATACGGTAAGAAAACACTGCAAATTAGAAATTACACAACAAAGCCACACAACTATATGTTATTCATGAGATGAAATGACATTGGCTCTCCTTGGATTTAAACTTGACACTTTGGATTGGATATATGCCCAAGAACACACAGGATGCTGATGTTTGCAGCTTCGAGCCATCTCAGGGTGACTCCTTCCTCTCTGCCTTTGACAGCGTATTAAAAAGGGAATCCCCCCCGCCTCACCTTAAATTCCAGTAATGGAACCAACACAAACATTTATATAAATTGAGTTATGTTGCCTTGTAACCCTTTTACATAGGACAGGTAACTTTTGACTGTGCTAGTATTATTATTCTCATTCATTGCTCAGGCTACCTGGGAAAAAAGGCAGAACAGCTGTCCTGTTTACACATTGCATGCTTGCACAACCGACTCATGAATATGAAAAGTGTGTAAGACATGAATATTTCAGTGTATCAGACAACACTCTTTTTGTTTATTGCTTTTAAATAAGTCATGGTGTTTTACGTCTCAGAGGGTAGTCCTTGATATAAACCCTGTATGAATGTTTTCGTCCTGACATGGTATAGTACAAACAATTAGTGGATTTTTTATTTATTTTCTCAGATCCATACATGCAACCACTAAAGGGAATTTCCCTGCTTGCACAATAAGGATGTTCAGAAGTAGTAAAAAGTTGCATTACAATCATTATTTATAGCGCTATTACTTTTTAATCATGCAACAAACTGCATTAGTTCTGGCGGTTCTGCATCAGTAGTGTCTCTCAAATCAAAAATGCATCCGTACAATCCACCTAAAATCTTTCTCGATCACTAAATCTACTATTTTACCAATCAGTTATTACAGTGTTCCTATTTTCATTATTGCTAATGCTGTTCAGACTCATCACCTGTGGAAAAGACAACGTTCTTGGAGATGAGCTTGTGATCCACAATGGAGAACTGTGGCAGTTCAATCCTGTCCACCCCCGTCACAGCGTTGTTGCCGCCCCGCCAGTAGAACTCGATGTCGTCTGTCGTATAACCATCTGAGACAGGGTACAAAGGTCAGGAATTACTCTAAATACATTTTTAGACCATTTTTGTCTCTGAAATCAGTGTTTATTATGCCTTTCATCCCACAATTCTGTCCTCACAATTTTTGAAATTTTTGACATATTTTTACATTGTCTCCTGTTTGAGAGAGTTCACTCAAATATCAACACTGTCTATTCATTGGAACATCTGGAGGTTTCAAGTTTCAAGTTCAAGTTTATTCACAATACCATATAACAATTTCAATAGCAGTGAACATCATCAACCAAAGATGTTGGTACGTGAAAAGGTCCCCCAAATAAGCGAGAAGAAGCTTTTGACAGGGGGTCCAGAGGATAGTATATATACATAGAATGATGAAATATGAAACATGGTAGCAAGCACAACAACAACAACAAAAAAACAAAACAAAACAAAAACACAACGCTATATGATAAACACACGATAATAGTACTAAAGCAAGCATACACATACATACATACATTCATTCAACCATGCAAAACCCAACAGTAGTCTACCCCACATGAGGCATTAAAGATAGGTGGTTAATAGATAAGTTGTCAGTTTCTTTTTGAAGTTGGAGAATGGATACAGCATCTCGAGGCTCTCATTAAGCTGGTTCCAAATCTTTGGTCCCCTGCATACAACATTTCGAGCGGTACAAGCCAGTAAACGATGTTTGCCTAATATCAGATCTAAGTTACGAGTGTTGTGGGCATGCTGGGGATGGTAGATAGGAACCAAGGTACAGAGCCTAAGATTCAGCCTGTAAATGACTTGATAGGTTAAACAAGCATTTTGATAAATATTGATCTCTGTCAGTCTTAAGAGATGATATTTATGACATAGATCTTGAGTGGGGGCATTAAACTTGGACCATGACAGGGCCCGTATGATTTTTTTTTGCATGGATTGTAATTTGTGAAGGTAGGTAGGGAAGGTGTTACACCAGATGATATTACAGTAGTTTAGATGTGGTTCAAAGAGAGTTTTGTACAAGGTAAGTAGAGCATAAAGCGGAAGATAATGCCGAAGGTGAAAGAACAGGCCAACATAATTGTATAACTTGTTTAACAGATGGCTAATGTGCCATTTGAAATTGAGGTATACGTCAATGATGACCCCCAGGAATTTTGTGGAGTACACTCTCTGTATTTCCTGCCCATTGATGTTGATATGGCAGTGCTCAGTATTTGTCCGTTTTTTATTAGAATGAAATAGAATACAATTTGTTTTATTTACATTAAGTGAGAGCTCATTGCATTCGAACCAGGAATCCACTTTCACAAGCTCTGAATTGTCAGTTACTTGTAGATTGTGTAGGCTCCTGTGTGAGGTAAACACATTTGTATCATCAGCAAAAATTATTTTATGAAAAGTTTCGGTCATTTAGGCATTTCCCGTAATGAGACATTTCAATTAAATATGAACATTGTCCCTATATTGAGACATTTTTTAGACGGTTTGGTTACTTCCCTTATCTGGAGCATTGCAGCATATTCTGGCATTGCCTCCTTATTGAGCCATTCCAATTACCGTAATTACCAGGCTGAGCAGCACGCCTAAAAATAAGCCACACCCACCTAATTTTTGGACGAATTTAATTTGTACATATATTAGCTGTTTATTAGCCTCAGGTATACACATTGAAAAATGAAATAATTACACAGGCACTTGTGTTCATTCATATTTGTAACAAATCAGTGCCTAACAGTGTATGCAGTAGCCTACCAGTCGTCGTCTTTGTCACGCAGCGGTATGGCCTTTCGGGGTGTGGGGATGGCGCGGGTGATTGTCGTTCTGTTCTGGCCTGATTTTCCTTCTTTAAAGGGGAACATTATCACCAGACCTATGTAAGCGTCAATATTTACCTTGATGGTGCAGAAAAAAGACCATATATTTTTTTAACCGATTTCCGAACTCTAAATGGGTGAATTTTGGCGAATTAAACGCCTTTCTGTTTATCGCTCTGGGGCGATGATGTCAGAACGTGACATCACCGAGGTAATACAGCCACCATTTTCATTTTCAACACATTGCAAACACCGGGTCTCAGCTCGGTTATTTTCCGTTTTTTCGACTATTTTTTGGAACCTTGGAGACATCATGCCTCGTCGGTGTGTTGTCGGAGGGTGTAACAACACTAACAGGGAGGGATTCAAGTTGCACCACTGGCCCGAAGATGCGAAAGTGTCTGCCGCCAGACCCCCATTAAATGTGCCGGAGTGTCTCCACATTTTACGGGCAATGACAGACATGGCACAGAGATGTATGGATAACCTGCAGATTTATTTGCAACGATAAAGTCAACGAAAACACAAAGGTGAGTTTTGTTGATGTTGTTGACTTATGTGCTAATCAGACATATTTGGTTGCGGCATGACTGCCAGCTAATCGATGCTAACAAGCTACGCTAATCGATGCTAACATGCTATTTGCCGGCGTTGCTAAAGCAGACATGGCACCGAGATGTATGGATAACCTGCAGATGCATTTGCAACTATATTACGTTTCCTTCTACCCACATTTAATGCGAAAAAAACACTTACCCATCGAAGGATTTAAGTTGTTCCAGTGTCACAAGATAAGAAAGTCCTGATCGTTTGGTCCGCACATTTTACCGGCGATGCTAACGCAGCTATTCGGCTATGCTATGGCTATGAATAGCGTCAAAAGCTATTCGCTAAATAGTTTCAGTTTCTTCTTCAATATTTTCATACTACAACCATCCGTTTCAATACATTCGTAATCTGTTGAATCGCTTAAGCCGCTGAAATCCGAGTCTGAATCCGAGCTAATGTCGCTATATCCTGCTGTGCTATTCGCCATTGTTTCTTTGTATTGGCAGCACTGTATGACGTCACAGGAAAATGAACAGTGTCTTTGCAGAGAGCGAAAAAAAGGCACTTTAAAGCTTTTTTTAGGGATATTCCGGGACCGGTAAAATTTAAAAAAAAAACTTCAAAAAATACAAAAAGCCACTGGGAACCGTTTTTTATTGTTTTCAACCCTTTTGAAATTGTGATAATGTTTCCCTTTAAAGGCCTGGTCAATCGACTTTGGGGCTGCGTTGTAAGCATTCTGTCGTGATTTACCCATGATGGAGAGTTCATAATGCACTAAATCAGCGGTCCCCAACCACCGGGCCGCAGAAGAATTTTTTATTAAATCAACATAAAAAACACAATATACACTTACAAATAGTGCACCAACCACAAAAAACTCCCTTTTTCATGACAAAAACGTCCCTTTTCCATGACAAAGAAGAAAAAAAAAAGAAAAAAAAAAAAGGACCCCTCCCCCCGGGCCGCAGGACAAATTATTACGCGTTGACCGGTCCGCGGATACAAAAAGGTTGGGGACCACTGCACTAAATGACTGAATGATTGTCTGAGTATGTTTGGTTTACTATTTCATTGGTCGACCTTAACCGGTTCTGCAATTTCATTGGTCTGATGTGACAAGGCTGAACAAAAGGTTATGGATTAAAGTCCCGAAAGCATGATAAGTATGAACATTGTTCCTTTAACGAGACATTTGCGAGTTAATTATGATATTTCCCCAATTTAAAATGTTCATGTTCCCCTTCTTAAACCTTTGCCGAAAATGTCTTTGATCAGGGTATTTCACATTTACTTTTGTAGGACTTTTTGCACAAATTTTGACAATTGAAATTACTTTAGGTAATTTCCGGACATTAACAACATTTTGAACCCTGCGCTTAATACAGTTCTGCTGCCAATTCATGAATTGTTCCCCGGTTCAAAAGCTTCACATGCTACCTTTTCACATCAGACGAATGAAATTGCACAGGGGGTCAAGGTGGACCAATTAAATTGTTGACATTAAATCAAACGCTCTTACACAATCATTCAATCAGCCATTTAGCGCGTTATGCACCTATTCTCGTCATGGAGAAGAAACGACAAAATGAACCCGACACAGCTCTATAGCCGAATACGATCGACCGGGCCATTGAGAAAGGAAAAGCTGACGAAAGGAATGGAAATCCACCATCAGTGGTATAGCTCGGTTGGTAGAGTGGCCGTGCCAGCAACTTGAGGGTTGCAGGTTTGATCCCCGCTTCCGCCATCCCGGACACTGCCGTTATGTCCTTGGGCAAGACACTTTACCCACCTGCTCCCGGTGCCACCCACACTGGTTTAAATGTAACTTAGATATTGGGTTTTCACTATGTAAAAACTATGTACGGAGGGCCTGTAGGCGCAAACTGGCAGCCACGCTTCCGTCAGTCTACCCCAGGGCAGCTGTGGCTACAAATGTAGCTTACCACCACCAGGTGTGAATGAATGATGGGTTCCAACATCTCTGTGAACGCTTTGAGTACCTAACAATAGAAAAGCGCGATATAAATCTAATCCATTATTATTATTATTATTATTATTAATAATTCACTTCACTTCACCATGAATGTAGTGTAGTTGTTTTAGCACGCAGCAGGAGAAGGAGGCCGTGTTACAGGCATTGTCTTTTGTTAAATATGTAAATAAACTCAAACGCCTGTGTAAATATGTTTTTGTCTCAATGTGCACAGCTCATGGAGTTGTGCGGCTAATATATTTACAAAATAAAATGTGTCCAAATATTGGATGGGTGCTGTTTATATGTAGGTGCGCTCTATACCCCATTAATTACGGTGCAGGATTTGCCCCAAATTAATACTTTGAAAGATAATTTAAATGACTAACTGTTTTTGTTGACTATGATTTCAAAAATCCACCTGTGACCTACTCCCGAACAAAGCATGGACTAATGCCTTGATGCTTCTACTTAAATTAATTATGGAAAAGCCCAATAAATAATGAAGTAATGTTAAACATACAACATTACTTATGTATAGTAGCAGAGGAAACCCCTTTACTGTATGTATGCGTGTATGTATGCAATGTATGGACTAAATCTATGAGTCAGCCTATTATGCTTTGTCCCACGTGAGACTAAATTATTAACACAGCAAGACAAAAATGACTAAATAACTGAACACGGCATCCATTTTCATCACAAGTAGACTCTCTGAAAGGGGCACAAGTACATTAATATTCATCCGAACCAAAGTTATTCCCACTTTTGCTCTTATTTTGGCCAAATCAGTGGAGACATGGGCAGCAAAGTGGCCAGCTGGCCCAAGTAATAAATCATTGAGTAACATGCTACTCTAGTTACATCTGAGGACAAATGTTGCTTAAAAAAAAGCAATAAAAAATTCTCATTAAACCGTGGAAGCTGGTCCTATGCATGCGGAGGGTGGTTTATTATTGAAGCCCTGCAGAAATTACATGCAATTCAGTTAAAACCATGTAGAAAGTGTGCGCATATACAGTACACTCACTCAGCAATGCAGTTTAAAACAACCACACTACAATGAATCCTTCTTTCACAAGGATTATACTGTAAGGTTCTGCACAATGTCAAATGCCATGCACTTCCTCATGATGAACAAATGAATATACACGAGTTTCGTGCATCATAAAACCCATACGATAAGTGCTATTTTTATACCATTTAACCTTATTCTATGTTTGCGTGTGTTACTATTCTGAATGGTGGTGATAAGGAGCTTTAGAAGCTAGAAAAAGGACAATATGAATATGTTCAGTACGGACCTGGTGATTTGTCTCACAGTCTATCTTTTCTACCTCACCGCCGTTCCATCCATGCCGCCTGCTCACCTTAATTAAATTTTGACTGACCTATTTAGTTGGAGTGAATTATTAAACCTGACTCCTCATTGGGTGCTTTGAACACCCTCACAAGCTTACCGACACAACGTCTCCTGTTCCTCTTAATGAGAGCCTTACTTGCTGCCTGCTGCATTGGAGTGTACACTCCTTAATGCCCAGCACTGTTCCGTTTAATCTCGTCCTCAGCAGCTACCTGCATGACTCTCTGATTGTATGTGATCAACCTAAAGCTAATCAATCTTATTTGTGTACCCTTAATTTACATGAGAACTCATCACGAATCACTTTCCATGCAAAGCAGGTCTGGAATGACAAATGAGTTCTTACTTTGGTGACGAAGGCAAGGAAAAAACGCCCAAGGTCAAAGGCTCAGCAAGTCCACATGTATTTGTTATTCATACATTTCTATTAGGCAGCACGGCGTGAAAGGGGTTAGTGCATGTGCCTTACAATACAAAGGTACTGGGTTCGATCGTGTTCGGGTCTTTCTGTGTGGAGTTTGCATGTTCTCCCCGTGACTGCGTGGGTTCCCTCCGGGTACTCCGGCTTCCTCTCACCTCCAAAGACATGCTCCTGGGGATAGGTTGATTGGTAACACTAAATGGGTCCTAGTGTGTGAATGTGATTGTGAATGTTGTCTATCTGTGTTGGCCCTGTGATGCAGTGGAGACTTGTCCAGGGTGTACCCCCTTTTCCGCCCGAATGCAGTTGAGATAGGCTTCAGCACCACTCGTGACCCCCAAAGGGACGAGCGGTAGAAAATTGATGGATAGATAGAAATTTCTACAATTAAATACATTTTCGTAAACACAGGCAATTGTTGTGATAAAGTCAATTATTACTCTGATTTCATAAAAAGGGGTGTCCCAATACAACTTTTTCACTTTTGATACAATACTGATATTGGAGCCAATATTTACAGTATCTGATACCATATCAGCAAGAATCATGCGTAATTTAATTATTTTGTAGAGTGGAAAGTTAGAAGTCTATGTTCAAGTAAAATTACTTAGAGGACATTGATACGTATGAAAACTAGTAACATTTTTATTATTAACTATTTAGAATGGACTTATGCTGTCTTTAAGTTGATTCAATTAATTAAGCTCACAACACAGTAAATTGGATGATGCAAAAACGTCTGCTACTGCTTTAGCGTTGGAGGCTTTGCATCTAATTGTTCATATTAATTGTTCAATTATGGATGATGATGGTGATGATGATGGATTAGATTTATATCGCGCTTTTCTATTGTTATATACTCAAAGCGCTCACAGAGAAGTTGGAACCCATCATTCATTCACACCTGGTGGTGGTAAGCTACATCTGTAGTCACAGCTGCCCTGGGGTAGACTGACGGAAGCGTGGCAGCCAGTTTGCGCCTACGGCCCCTCCGACCACCACCAATCATTCATTCATCATTCATTCACCAGTGTGAGCGGCACCGGGGGCAAAGGGTGAAGTGTCCTGCCCAAAGACACTAGGTGGGAAGCGAACCTGCAACCCTCAGGTTTCTGGCATGGCTGCTCTACCCACTACGCCATGCCGTCTTCATATGTATGTCAAGCTTGTGTGCTAGTGTGTGCTTCGCTGTTGTTTAGCTGCTAGCTCACCTATATCTAACCATGTTTATCTTTTGTTAGTGACTCCATTCAAAAATAAGAAAAAAATAAAAACTTTGTTAGCTTATTGAAGGACATTTAACTGTTAACTGGCTTTGATAAGTAAACACAGTTTATGTCCCAGATTTTAAATGCAAGCCGATTTAATCCCGTCTTTTTGCTGTTATCAGTCGGATATCTGGTATCGATATCATCAGTCCGATATCTGATATCAATATTGTCATCCCTACTTTTTATGTGTTTTCTTCTCATGTGTCCTGGCTCAAAATTCCCATCAAGTGAATGCTGACGGTGAGACAAAATTCTGTAAAACCCATAATTATTGGAAACGAAAACAAGTAGCTCCTGGCAGTCCAAAAACGTTAACAATGGTTTTTCAAAATCTGGAAGCACCAGCATGCCAATATTAAAGGAAAACGTTCACAATTCCATCTGTGGAAATAGCAGTACAATAGCAAGGCTTTTTTAAACGGGGACTTTGGCTAGTCTCCCTGTCTGCATCTGACTTCAGGCGTTTTATCAGCCCTATAAAATGATGTCTTTGTTGATTTGTTTTAATGGTCAAAGGAGGACATTGCAGTGCGATAAAATTCTGGCTGGCAACTTAAATGTTATACAGATTGTCGCAAAGGTACCTTCAGTTTTCAAAACTTACAAGGGACACTTGTAGGTGTGATTTTGGTTTTATTGTACAGTGGAACGAACGACTATTTGAAAGACAAAATCGTGAGGATAGGTTGATTGGCAACACTAAATGGGCTCTAGTTTGTGAATCTGAGTGTGAATGTTGTCTGTCGATCTGTGTTGGCCCTGTGATGAGGTGGCGACTTGACCTGAGTGCAGCTGAGACAGGCTGAAAATGGATGGATGGATGGATGGAAATGAGATACAAAATTTAGACTTAGACTTCCTTTATTGTCATTAAAATTTGAACTTTACAGTACAGATAAGAATGACATTTTGTTGCATTAGCTCGTTGTAGTGCAGGATAAACCTACTCAGTGGCCTAGTGGTTAGAGTGTCCGCCCTGAGATCGGTAGGTCGTGAGTTCAAACCCCGGCCGAGTTATACCAAAGACTATAAAAATGGGACCCATTACCTCCCTGCTTGGCACTCAGCTTTAAGGGTTGGAATTGGGGGTTGAATCACCAAAAATGATTCCCTAGGCGCAGCACTGCTGCTGCCCACTGCTCCCCTCACCTCCCAGGGGGTGATCAAGGGTGATGGGTCAAATGCAGAGAATAATTTCGCCACATCTAGTATGTGTGTGACAATCATTGGTACTTTAACTTTAACTTTTAACTTTAAAAGAGCAAAACGGTGCACAGTGTTTGCATTTACAAAATAAGGTGCAGATACAAATAAATAAATTATTCTAAAGATTAATATATTGCACTTTTGCACATGCATCCACGTTTACGGATGTCTGTTTTATTGTCTTTATGCGGGGAATTGAGGGCATTATTTCGATGCGTTCAAGAGTCTTATGGCCTCAGAGAAGAAACTGATTTTCTGAGCCCTGGTCAGGCGGCTGCTTTTTGCAATCTCCCGGATAGGTGGAAGAGGAGTCCTGATGATGATGATCAAATGGTTTGAGTTGAGCGCACCGTCATAGAACCAATGAGGCTCGTAAGCAGATGCATATTTCCCCCCAAAACACTTGGTAAATTTGGTATTTCGCCTGTACAGTTTCCACTGTAGCTTACTGTAACCAAGTCAGCAGAACATGTAATACAGTGAATGCCCACAGGGGGCATTTGCTTTATTCAAACACGTGTGTTAATATTGTTCTTTACAACTTGAAAACATTGTTCTGGAAGTTCAATGTCATTTCAATAGGAGAGGGAATTTGATGTGTAAATTGGCTCTCAAATAGTCCTTCATGCCTGGCTGCAGCGGTAGACGACCTGAGACATTCATTTACCGGAACTGAAAGCACCCGTTTAAAATGAAACAAACAGTTTGCATTTTTGTTCAGCGCAGATGAATGCAGGCTCGGTCATATTCAAAGCAGCAAAATAAAGCACCTTAACCATTAACTGCCTTCTTTCCAACTCCCCTGAGAGCTGAGATGGCTCAACTCGAGGATTCAATCTTGATTCCGCGCAGTTCAAAGTGACTTTAATGTTAATCCAGGCCTCCAATTAAAAAGTGCCCCCTGTATTTCTGCAGCGTGCAGAAAGGCTGCATGCCCAGGCGAGCTCGAAACATCTAAAGATAAGAAAATAACGAAATAAATAAGCCATAGATAGCAGTAGCAAGAGAGTAGAAGTGGCTTCCTCCATATGATGTGGGTCGTTGGTGCAGAAAATATAACTATCACATGGTAGGGAAACGTTAATGCAATGTTACTTTCATTTTGATGGCAGAGCAGAAATACTGCGGATGTGATTCTCCACTTGCGAGTCACCTTTGCCTGTCTGCGTACTTTAAACTTTACCGCACTGAAGAGCCCTCTGCAATCGCACATGTGCTAAATCTAATCAGAAAGACAAAATGTAGTTTCCAGCGTTAAACGGATGAGTGACCCTACACTTTTCATGATTTATTAAAAAGGTACGCAGCTGCTGTACTCGCCAAGTCAATGTGACATCTTTTAACAGCTTCCTGTTGTAGTCGGGACACCCGAATAACAGCGTACAGTACAATGATGTTTTTTAACATAGTGACCGAAAACAAATGGGGTTAAAACATGCTTCAATTATAGATGCAATGGCATTCCCTTGTCCTGATGTAAAGTCATAGATTACACACACATCATTGACAAACTGAACAAATAAATGCAACAATAGCAACATGTTCTGGCAAAA